>NW_007252949.1:490026-548785 GCF_000164805.1 Carlito syrichta
GGTTTTTTTTTTTTTTTTTTTTTTAATGATGAAATAGCTTTGCATTCCTGCAACATATTCAGTTGTCATGTGTAATTCTTTTTATACATTGTTGAATTTTATTCACAAATATTTTCTCTTAATATTGTTAAGTTGTGGCATTAAAGTAATAATATTTTCACAGAATGAGAAGGAATGTCTTCCTTTTTTATTTTCTAAAATGGAATGACAATAATTTGAATGACTTTTTTTTTTGAGTTGGTGTCTCACTCTGTTGCCCAGACTGGAGTGCAGTGGCCGCCACTGCAGCCTCGAACTGCTGGGCTCCGGTGACCCTACTGCCTCAGCCTTCCAAGTAGCTGGAACTACAGGTGCGCGCTACCACTCTGGCTAATTTTTTGATTTATTGTAGAGATGAGGTCTAGCCAAGTTGCTCAGGAGTGTCTCAAACCCGCGGGCTCAGGCAATCCACTCACCTCAGCCTCCCAAAGCGTGGGATTACAGGCTGAGCCACCAAGTCCGGCTGAATGACTTTTTTTTTTTAATGTTTGGTAGAACTCCTCAGGGAAACCATGTGGGTCTGGTGTCTTTTTTTAATCAAAAGATATATTCTTATTCCGTCTATCAATCATTGGCCGAGTTTATTGGTGTGTAAGATTATCTGTCTTTGTATAAGTTTGGTAAATTATGGCTTTCAAGAAATTGGTGACTTTCATCCAAATTATTGAGTGTAAGAGCATACAATTGCTAATAATGTTCTTCATAACACTTTTAATGTTATGGGATCAAAAGTGCTGATTTCTTTTTAAATTGTGATATTAGCAATTTGTGTCTTCCTTTACTGTAGTGTAGCAAACATTCATGAAATGTATTTGTATTATCTAAAGACCTGCCTTTGGTTTTGTGGACTTTATTGATCTCATGTTTTGAATTTCATTTATTTCTACTGTAATCTCTACTATTTATTTTTATTTTTTATTTTTTTGAGTTGGAGCCTCGACCTGCTGGGCTCCGATGATCCTTCCGCCTCAGTCTTCCAAGTAGCTGGAACCACAGGCGCGCGCTACCACGCCCAGCTAATTTTTTTGATTTATTATAGAGATGAGGTCTCGCCAATTTGCCCAGGCGGGTCTCGAACCCGCAGGCTCAGGCAATCCACTCACCTCAGGCTCCCAAGGCGCAGGATTACAGGCTGACCTTCCGAGTCCGGCTATCTTTACTATTTCTTTTCTTCTTCTGGCATTACAATTATATTGCTCTTTCTTCTTCTAGTTTATTAAGGTAGAAGCTGATATTATTTACTTTACATCTTTCTTCTTCTTATATATGCATTTTATGGTATAAATTTCCCTCTAAGAATTGCTTTCACTTCATCCTACAAATTTTGAAGTTATATTTTTATTTGTATTTAGATCAAAGTATTTTAAAAATTTTTTCGTGAGACTTTTGTGATTCACATTGTTGGAAATGTGTTGTTTAATCCTCTAAGACTGTGAGTTCTCTTGCTCTTTATTATCCATTTCTGGTTTAATACTACTGTGGCCTATGAAGTAAATTCACTGTGCATTTGTTGCCATTTTAGCCAACTGCATCTTGGGTTGCACTTTTACTACTTTCTCAAGTCCAGTGAGACAATATTTACACCCATGAAGAGTTAAATGAGGCAAATTTATTACTTACACCTTAACAGCAAGGAATAATCGAAACCTAGGATTTGAGGCAGACCTTTGTCTCAATGCTCAGAGAACCTGCCCAAGGCAGATGGAATCTTGTCTGCCTGTGTTCCACTTGCACCACAGTTAAAGGACCCTAGAAAGCAACTTACACTGGGTTTTATACCCCAGGAGACACAGGACATCTTGCGCCAAAGCATTGAGGACATCTTGTTTCTCAGAGGGACTGGAACATAGTTTGGACTGTTTTATACAGCTCTTCCCTATCCCAGGATCGTTCATTTCCCGTACTTTCTACAGTTATTCTCAAGAACTACAAGTGAGTAGGAAGGGAGAAAGAACTGGGCAGTCCCAGACCGCCGAGAAAATGGTCCTGAATTGTCTGACAGGACATTTTCTATAACTTGTATTTCCTTAAATGTATTCAGGGATGTTGTAGGGCCCAGAATGTCATCTATCTTCGTGAGTGTTTCATCTGTGCTAACAAAGAATGCGTTCTGCTGTTTAAGATAAAGTATTTTATAGCTGTCAGTTAGAGCCAGTTGATTTTTTTTCTGTTTAGTTCACCTATTTTCTTATATTTTCTACCTGTTGGATTTGTCAATTACTGATAAAGAGGTATTCAAGCCTCCAAATGTGGTTGTAGAATTATCTATTTCTCCTTGATGCATCATGTTTTGCCTCACATTTTGATGCTTTAAACTTAAGTATATGCACACTAAAAATTTTTTATAGTTTCTCATAGAATATAACCTCTTATAATTGTGCACTGCTCCTTTTGTTCCTGCTAATTTGTCTTGTTCTGAAGTCTGCTAAGTCTGAAATTAATATAGTTTCTCAATCTTCCTTTTTATTCATATTAGCATGATAGATCTACTTTCACCATTTATGAGGCTGGAAGACTAAAGGGCACAGGAGTTGGGTACATTCCCTTCTTTCTAGGTAAAATTAGGTAAAATATTTTGTGAGAAGGTCTTTGTTATCGAAAAGCCTTTGGAAATATTTCATAATGATTCTTTCCCACCATCTACGAGAGACAGAAGTGTCTTTCTAATGGGTCCCATTGATTTTTACTTTGTTCAGTTTGTCTAGTATAAAAATAGAAGTAATAACTTTTAATCAGCCAACTCGGTGGCTCAGCCTGTAATCCCAGCGCTTTGGGAGGCCGAGGTGAATGGAGACTCGCCTGGGCAACTTGGCAAGACCTCATCTCTACAATAAATCAAAAATTAGCCGGGTGTGGGAGCGTGCACCTGTAGTTCCACCTACTTGGAAGGCTGTTATGGAAGGATTGCCAGAGCCCAGCAGGTCGAGGCTGCGGTGACCAGGAGTGTGCCACTGCACTCCGGTCTGGGTGACAGAGTGAGACTCCAACTCAATAATAATAATAATAATATTCATAATATAAGTTGATAACTGAGAGACCTAGTTGACCATCAAAATCTCATTCCTTTTTACAGAATTGTCACTGAGAAGTATTTGCCCAAACAGCGATTATATTTTCTCCACCAATCTAAACCTATGTAAGTCCATGCTCATAGTTCTTACACATGAAATATGAAGAAAGCAATGTGCCTTTTCAGGACAGCAATGTTAAAACTTAATGTGTGAATGTGCAGTTTCAATATCAGCACGTGAAGAGATTAAAAGTTATTATTTATTTATTTATTTTGTTTTGTTTTTTTGAGTTGGAGTCTCACTCTGTTGCCCAGACTGGAGTACAGTGGCTGCCCCGGCCACCGCAGCCTCGACCTGCTGGGCTCCGGCAATCCTTCCACCTCAGCCTTCCAAGTAGCCGGAATTACAGGCATGCGTTACCACGCCCGGCTGATTTTTTGATTTATTGTAGAGATGAGGTCTCGCTACCCAGGCGGGTCTCGAGCCCGCGGGCTTAGGCAATCCACTCACCTCAGCCTCCCAAAGGTGCGGGATTACAGGCTGAGCCACCAAGCCTGGCCTATTTATTTTTTAAAAGGAATGAGATTTATGGTCAACTACGTCTCTCAGTTAGCAACTTTATGAAAGGATAGGCAAAATCAACACACAGAAATGATCTTCTAAGTGTCAGACATTATAATAGATATTTCATTTATGTGATCTTATTACTCTCTTCCATTTTCAAAAATATCATATAATTCTTTCTACATAAGTGATTGGAACAGATACATTACCTAAATGGTCAAGGACACATAGTTGAATTCACAAGTAAACTGATATTGTAATCTAAGTTCATAGAATCCCACAGACCAAGTGTGTTGGAATAAAATTGAGATTGGTTAGTAATTTTATTGGGATGTTAATGTAAACATGATTACATTTATACATTTATTTGACAAAAAAATAACCATTTGTACTTCAAAATTTTCTGACCAAAGGATATTATATACTTTATTTAATCAAGTTGATTCTAATATACTTGCCATTGTCTACATGTAAAACAAATAACAGGCTCACTCTCGATTTTCTTAAGTGTGATTACATTCATTCAAGCACAGTTCTTACTATAAAGAATTCCATTCTCAACCTGCCACCATTATAAGTCCATAGTTTCCTTTATATTTTATTCCTTTCCATTTTGGTGAAAGGTATTTTCTAAATTTTGTACCTCTTTCTTTTTGGTATACAGAATGGTTGCTGATATAATAACTTATCTTCTCATCTGTTATAATGATTGTGTGGTTCTTGTCTTTCTATATCTGCTTATTAATTTTTTATTTAGTTTTTCCTTTTATTTCCTTCTTTAATGCAAATTAATTTTTTAAACAATCTATATCTTTGATAAAGAATCACATATATTACATTTGGGAACCTAATAAATATCTGGTAGATAAGTGAATAAATTACTGAAACCAGATAATATTGCATATATACTCACATATTTTTAATAAATCAATAAATGCATATATTAACATGATATTCTGATTCTTCTTATGCTATAACTGAAATCCACATATTTCAATTAGAGAGGTGAAATATTATCATCCAGGATTAGAATGATCATATTATTTTGAGTTTTTCTCAGAATTCAAAGTAGTACCTATGGAGTTAAATTTTAAGAAACATGAGCTATGAGCCTCTATTGAAATTGTCAATGGATTGGAAATACAAATATGCATTGTATCTTTCTTTAAATTGTTAGTGGGTTTCTTTAACTTAGCAAAAATATTGCTGAATTGAATTATTTATACATTAATACATTGTATTAATAATAATTGTATCATTTATATATATATGTATCAGCATGGCCACTAAAGGTAAATAGTGCATTTCAATGTGAATCATTCTGATTTACTGCTAAGTAATGGAGAAATTTTAGATGGATAGGGCTATAAATGTTTGTAAACATGGGATTCCACATAACACATCTCTTCAGGGAGCTGTTTTATGTTAATAAGCTTTCTATTTTTGAATCTGCAATACCCTAAAGAGACACAAAGCAATAATGCTTTCATCAAAGTATAATGTGGAGTAGTTTATTCAGATAAGTTAGTGTAAGAGAACTTTTCTGTATATGAAAAAAGCAAATGATATAAATTAACTCTGAAAAATACACAGATTATGTAGGTTGGTATAAGTATGGTTATATAATAAAACTAAATTATTATAATATTGTTATGCATCAGAATACATTTACATATAAGAATACCATCTGCAAAGGACAGTAGATTTGGATTCCAATAACTAGTGTTGGCCTCTATTTTTCTAGTTACTAAATCTGTGATTTAAGGTATAGCATATAAATTCTAAGAGATTCAGTTTTCCGTATCTATAAAGTATCTATAATGCATGTCTAGGATGTAGTTCTCTTTTTTCTAGATACTATTTTAAATGAGAGTATTTTATATGTAGAATTGACCATCAACTATTGAAAATGCTGAATTCAGTTAAAGAGAAAAGTTAGAGTACCAGATGCAGAACTGAGAAATACTCATAACTGGTAAAGTTAGAATAATGGCAGTCAATCATGTTTTCAACAGAAACATGGTAAAAATAAAAGAGTAAACCGGGCTCGGTGGCTTAGCTTGTAATCCCGCACCTTGGGAGGCTGAGGTGAGTGGATTGCCTGAGCCCGTGGGTGGGTTAGAGACCCACCTGGGCAGGCGAGACCTCATCTCTACAATAAATAAAAAAATCAGCTGGGCGTGGTAGCGTGTAGCATGTAGCGTGTAGTTCCAGCTACTCGGAAGGGTGAGGCAGAAGGATCGCCGGAGCCCAGCAGGTCGAGGCTGCGGTGGCCGGGAGTGACCACTGCACTCCAGTCTGGGCATCAGAGTGAGATTCCAACTCAAAAAAAAAAAAAAAAAATGAGTAGATAACTAAGGGAAAACTTGAATATATTTATCTAGTCTGCCTCTCTCTTGAAATGTTGATCCATGTATCCAAATCTTACAAGCAATGTCAGTAAAAATACAAACGAACGATACAAATATTGATGTACAGTAGAAGCAGAAGAGTTAAAGTATATTAAAATTAATGGAAACTTTCTTGGATCCATTTAGAAATTAAATTCTAGTTGGTTTCTATGATCATAATTACATAAACATAACCATTAATGATCTATTATCTTCAATTCTTTGTAGTACTTGCAAAACACTAAGAAATCAAAGAATTTCATATTGATTTTAAATGTTTTATTTTGCACATCTTTAATTATTATCAAAGTTAAATTATTTTAATAAAAATAAACAAATAAGTACAAATATATTAACTTGGTATTTATAACTATAACTGTAGGTATGAAATATACATGTTAAAGTTGCATAGATTATCATTTGCCATAGTGTAATAGTTAATATATGTTAAATGCTTAATACATTTTAAAAATAATTTTAATGTATATAAGTAAAGACTCACAAAGTAATATTATTATTAGCCCATTTATATTCAACACCTAAGAATTTAGAAGTTAACTTATTTATAAATAATCACATGGACACTAATTTAGATAGCCAGGTTTGTTTTAAGTCAGTTTGACCCCTGAGACAGTATTTTTTTATTTCTATACTATAAGACTTTCCATATGTGAATTATTACAAATGCATATTTTATAGAAATGTTTTAATTGTATACACATTTATTTAGGAATCCAATTCTAGATTTCAGTAATATATGTATGTGAGAAAGTCACAATATTTTTGTTCAGAATCCAAGAACTCACGCAATCTTTAAACTTATCTTATTATTTCTCCCTCAAATTTGATACATGATAATGAAAGAAGCAATCATTTTTGAATAGTGATAAAGAAAAAGAATCAATAGCTTAGATTCAAATTTAAAGTCATATGTAATGTTCTATCACAATCAAATGTTCTTTTGATTTCATTCTTTCCTTACATTTCCACAGCTTTGATTAAAAAATTCCATTCTAGTAGTGAACTTTTTCACTCTGCCAATATAAAAATAGAAAGCCATTAACTATTCAATCACAGGCTATAGTTGCTTTCTTCTATTATTTTATTTTATACATTTAATTGTTGTATTTGGCATTACTGACAATAAGGATGCAGATGAGTTAACAAAGGATATATATCTATAGTTATAAAGGCAGCTAGAAAAAGATTATATGTATTGTATGGCGGCATAAACAATGCTAAAATTATTTTTACTAATTGTGATGCCCTTTGGTCTTTTATCCTTGACTTGAAGGAAGACCAGTAAGGAAACTGAATCCCTGGGAGATTGGGGAAACAACAATAAGAAAAGAAGGAAATAAACTACTGAAGAACAGGTAGAAAGACTGAAGGAGGAAGAGGCAGCGGAGGAGGAAGAAGAAAGAGGGGGAGGAGGAGGGATGGGGAGGAGGAAGAGGAAGAGAAAGACAAGAAAAGAGGAGGAGAAGATGGAAAAAGAGAGGTAACAAGAATAACAAAATAATGTTTTATCAGAAATTCATCTAGCATTATATATAACAAAATAACAACTGTATATTTTATTTTTTCAAATATCTTATAGATATATACTATAAATACTCCTTCTTCTTGCTAGCTACTGAATTCCAATTTCTTATCAGAGTCTCCCATTCTCTAAGTCTTGTTTGAAGCCAAATGGCAAGGGAATCAAGTTGACACAAACCATGCCCCTGAGGCAAAGAGCAGATCACAGGAAAGTATAAATTATATCATTAGTGGAAAGTGGGATTAATAAAATACCCCTTGTTCCAAAGGTTTTTGTTTGTCTGAATTTAACTATATGCATTTTTATTCATATATAATATATAACTTTTGAGTATGTGTTCTCTTATTGTGGAATTATCTCAAAAAGACTTTGAAAAACATTTACATGGTCTTTAAGTTTATAGTAAAGAAGAATCCAGGTAGTTATTTTGTGGAATATATCAATACTGTATTCACTGATATAGGATAAAGACCAAATATACCATGAAACCACTTGTAACTTCTATTTAATAAATCAGACATTGCCAGAATGAGTAGTTTGCACATTTTTTTCTCCTCTTGGTTTACATATATTTGTCTTCTTAGAAGTAATAACTCTCTTAACTTCCTGACAGTCACTGGCCTGTTTTCTTTATTGTTTTACTTGTGTTATCTACATTCAAGAAGTTTTGAATAATAATTGCAATAAGCTGAAAAATAGCCCCTCAATGTTGCCCATGTCCAAATCTCTGGAACCTGTGAACTTTACATTATGTTGCAAAAAGAAAATAAGATTGCCGATCGAATTAAGTTTGTTCATCAGGTATAAAAATAAGTGTTCTATCAAGATATACAAGAAGGAAGAAACAAAATACATATTATGAAGTTTTTAAAAAGTAGCCTGAAAAGGTTACTATTCCAATTATATGGCCTTCTGGAATGGCAAAACTATAATGATGGACACATCAGTGGCTGCTAGAGATTGACGAGGGTTAAACAGAAGGAACAGAAAATTTCTTTGTGTGATGAAACTAGGCTCTGTTAACGTAATTATTGAAACATGACACTATGCATGACAAACCCAATTGCATTTTACAGCACAAAAAGTGGCCGTGCATGTATGCAAATTTAAGAAATATCAGTGATGCTGAGGATTCCAAAATAAAATACAGAATGTGACAAAATAATTTAATTCTATGTCAGATGTAAGAACTTCACTGAAGGATATAAGGGGAAAAGCTGATCTATAACTGAAAATGATTGAATCCTATAAGACAAAATGTACAAGAAACTGCCCATGAATACCATATTCTAGTCAATAAAATAGCATCACAGGCCATGGATTGATATTTTTTGCTAATTCTATGCATATATACTGAAAAGGAGAGATTATGTAAAAGCATGGTGGATAGTGGGAGTCAGATTTCTCACTGTTGAAGTGGGAGTACATAGAAAAGTAAGAGAGGAAGGGACAGATCCATGTGATAATATATACGCACACACATATATAATGAGATATTACTCAGTTATAAAAATAAAGGAGCTATGAAGACACAGAAAATAAAGAAAATTTAAAATGTATATGACTAAGAAATTATCTTACTAATCAATTACTAAGAAAAAACAAATGAGTAGTCTGAAAATACTACATGCTGCCCAATTTCAGTTATAGGATATTCTAGAAAGGGGTAGCTGTGATTATGAAAACATCAGTTGTTGTCAAAGGTTGAGGAGTAGGATTTCTATAGAAAAGCAAAGGAGGAGATAAGGCAGATCTTTGTGGCAATAGATTAGAATGGTGCTGTATAAAACTGTATCCTTTTAAGTTAAATTTTTTAGTGCTTTATTATATATTAAAGTGGTATTTTTCTCTTGATTTTTTTAGCCAACAAACTTCCTGTGCTCATTTTCTTTAATTCTAAAGTGTATCTATGTTGTCACCTTTGCTAAAACATTCTTTGTATATTGTACTGTTTAGGAAATAAAATATTATGCTAACAAGTCATGACAGATACATTAATATCATTTTTTATCTCATATAAGTATATTATAGTCTTAGTTTTCATTTTTACTATAACATTTTAATTAACACTTATTCAGAATGTTCTAAAATTTTCATTTTTAAGTGTGAATTAATTTTTATTAGATGCGATTTCCATAGGGCAAAACATATTTTTCTATGTAGTCTAGCTATATGATGAATTAAATTAATAAATTTTAAATTAATGACTTTTTCCCATGTTTAGGTAGTCTTGTATTTGAGGAATAATGCACGTGGTCATTGCATATTACTCATTTTATAACTTTCTGTTGTTTTGCAAAGATTAGAGTTTTTAAAAAATTTTTAAAGATTTTTTCAATATTCTTTATTTAAAAAACTTGACCTATATTAACTGTCTGTTCATTCATTCATTCATTCATTCAGTCATCTATTTTTAAAAGACAGGGTGCTGCTATGGTACCCAGGATGAGCTCAAACTCCTGGCCTGGCTTCCAGTATTCTTACTGCTCAGCTTCATGAGTAGCCATGATTACAGATATGAGCCACTGTGCCTGGCTGTAACTGTTTATTCTTATACATTGATTCCCATATTTTGTTATCAAGATTGCAAGCTTAAGACTATTAATTGAGTAGGATCTCCTATTTTTCTTCTCTATAATAGTGTGTATGTGATTAGAAGTAGAATTTCTGAGCTTTAGGATTATGTGTGATTTTACACACACATGCACATATTCAACTTTATTAAAAGTTGGTCTTCAACGTGGTTAATAATTTTTTAGTTTTGTTAGTTGTGCATAAATGTAATCTTGGCTCTACACCAATAAAATTCTTGCAACTTTCAGGCATTTTAGTATTTATTAATTTGATGTGAGTGGAATGATATCTCATTGATTCATTATGTATTGTCTTTATTATATGCAAAATTCAACCTCTTTTGACATAGTTATTGAGCTTTCAGAATTCTTCACCTTTGTTTTATTATATTATTTGTATTTTACAATTTTTTTTACTTTTATTGGTTCGCTGAAATTCTACATATATTTTTGGTAATAATTACTGGTTTGTTACTGTTTGAAATATCTTTCTTCAGTTTGTTTCTTATGTTTTAATGTTATTCATTTTATTTTTCTTGTACAGGAAAACCATATTTAAAGTATAATTAATAACCAACATTTTAATATTAATTTTAATTTCTTGTGCTTTCATTTTTTAAAAAGCTCTATTCTACTCAGTATCTTAAAGATAGTATTCTATTTTTTAGATGTAATTTGAGAGTTTTTGTGTAAGCATTTATGTCATAAATCTATCTGGAAAATGTGTCACATGCGGTGCGAGGAGATTAAACATTTTTTTCTCCCTATTGATAGCTGAATTTCTAGCAACATTTATTAAATAAATGCACCCATGGACTTCTGGTTTATCTAGCAAATAGCATATGTATGGGTTAAAATGACTTTGTCTTATATTTTTCTATTTCTTTTGTCTCTGTCTACTATTTTAGAAATAACATAACATAGCATTATCATAATTTCTTCTCATTTAGAAACCATTTTTGCCTTATTTCATATTTATGTTTGTCTTTCTAAACTTATTTTACCTTACAAAAGTTTAGTTATTTATTGATTTACATTCTTGTCATTATGTTTGAACTACTAGAATAATAAAAATAAAATTGGCTTTGAGTCTCATTTTCATTTAACAAACTAACTACCTTTACTGACTGTAGATGACTATACTTGGTTTAAAATAAGCACTGCTATGCCATTTTGTGACAAGTATTTCATCATGGTATGAATTTGTGATTAGTTCATTCTAAATGAGTTCAGCGCTTCACCACACTATTGATGTATCTTTAGGAAAATGCTACTGATGAATTTCGCATGACTAAAATTTGTCCTTGTGAAATAATCAGAAATCAGTTGCATGAAGGAATTCATCTTGCAATATTTTAAAGTAATGATTCAGACTTAAAAATCTTGTCTATAAAGTCAACAAATATTCATGGAAATCCAAGTATAAGTAAATCTTTACTTACGTATATACTTTTTTTGTAGTTTTCTTTGTTTTTATAAAATTGCTTTGAATATAATCGGCTAAAATGATCTAAGTAAACTTTTGTGTATACATATGTGTGTGCGAAATTTTTAAATGATAAAAAGAATAATTTATAAAATTACTCCGTATTCTTTTGTGGGGAGCAAACATTTCTTCAATGTTATTAATACTTGGTTGAGTCTTCTTGGTTTTAAAGATACAAACATAATGCAAATGTTTGTATTTTAAAAATTTAATAAATTTTTTTCGAAGATTATCAGTAAATGAAAATGAAATAATCAAGACTGATTAAGTGCTACATACATATAAGACAATGACTTCAGAGAAAAGTCATTGTCTTTATTTTTCTAATTATATTGCAAACTCTTACACTGTAAGATGAATATAGCCACAATATCAAAATTTAGTAAAATGAAATTCTATTATACTTTAATCAACGTTATATTGTTGCATCAATGTTACATTATTGGATCTCACAATTCCCAAAGTCTATTTGACAAACCCATCTTTATTTAAAAAACATTTTTTTCTTTATCTTATTTTACATTATAGATTACTTCTTTGTTTATTTAACATGGTCATAATATTATAATATATCAAAATAGATATATTGAAGCACATGATATCAACATTTAAGCAACATATATTGTTTTCATTGTACTGATTTACAACAAACACAGATATGTTTTCTGATATAGAAACTTGGCCTCACAAACTAATTTTCTAAACAAGTAACAATAAACACAACAAGGCTTTTCAGTGTCTTCTAAATCCTAAACTATTCTTCACTTAATAGATATGAGAAAAGGTGTGTCATGGGTAGGGCACATATAGTAGTG
This sequence comes from Carlito syrichta, assembly GCF_000164805.1. Classification (NCBI taxonomy): domain Eukaryota; kingdom Metazoa; phylum Chordata; class Mammalia; order Primates; family Tarsiidae; genus Carlito; species Carlito syrichta. The sequence goes on from NW_007252949.1 coordinate 502,448, forward strand.
TAGATCAACATCCAAACCATTAACATTCAAAATATAAAGTGTGGTGACTCAAGCCCTATAAGCCTAGCACTTCGGGAGTCTGAGGCAAGAGGATTGCCCACCCTCAAGGGTTTGGCAAGGCCTCATCCCTACAATAAACACAAAAATTAGCCAGGTGTGGTGGTGTGGGCCACACCTGGCTACTTGAAAGGCTGAGGCATAAGGATCACCTGAGTCCAACAGATCAAGATGGCCATGAGCATATCACTGCACTCCAGCCTGGGTGACAGAGTGAGACTCAAAAACAAAATATATTAAAATATACTAAAATATAAAAAATATTAAGAAGATGTATAATTACATATATTTTTATATATGAGAATATATATATATATATATATATATTTATTAGTAAATAAAATTAAGTTGTGGGTTTTAACTAAGACCATGGAGATGAGTGGAACCTTTGGAGGAAATCTGGTGTTGAATTTTGAGAAACTGTGCTAGTACTGTGAAATTGCACACAAAATTTTGGATGAATATGATATTTTCTTAAACAGAGTATCTATATAATTCATTAGGTTCTTTAAAGGGGGACCCATAACTTTAATTTACTTAAGTAAATATAAAATTTATAAATTCAAGGACATAGTTCTGTTTAGTAGTTTTCTTTGCTATTTAAAAAAAGATTTAAAATATCATCTGCCATAGGTCACTAATTGATTAACTCTTCCATCTTTTGGAATGCTTAGTAGCAGTATTCAATATACCCATGTAACAAACTTTCATGTGTACTTCCTGAAACTAAAATTTAAAAAGTAGTGAGGATATCCGGCAAGGTGGTGATGGGACAGGTCGAACTGTGAGAGTCTCTGCAAAAGTGAGTGTCCATGAAGACAATCTCTGTGAGTGGATGTGTGCCAGTAGGTGGGTGAAAGTCCATGTGAGGGGAGACTTGGGTTTATGCACCGACGACACTCCTGCAAAGGTGACTGCAGCTCTCCACTGCCCTGAGATTGGAGGCCTGGGTGTCTAAGATCATCTGCTGTTCTCCTCACTGTCCTTAGAAAAACCTGTTGAATATAGCTGATTCTCATCACCTGGTGTCCAACCCACATCAACACTGTGACAGGAAAGCAGCTGGATCCCCAGATGTGATCGGTAGAGAGAGAAGATTAGAGAGAAATAACACCACCAGTCAGGAAATGCCAACTAGAGTCAGTTTCTCTGTCCAGGGACCAGGCAGAGAAATACATTGCCATACCTAGCTCCTCCCAGCCTCCAACCTGTGACCTAAAGGTAATCTCATCAAACTTGGAGAGACAGATGCTCACCCCCTTCCCCCATCTGGATCAGACACAGACACTTCAGATCTGAGTGGGAGACTTGACAGGCAGCAAGCGGGATGAGTCCAGATCTGATTCAGCCTCTTCCCACAGTAGTCTGTGGGGCATCTGACCCATACTGAGAGCAATCCTATTAGTCTGTTATGAGAGCAGAGGGGAGGGGCAGGAGATAAGATCTGAAATGAAGTTGAACTTACAGAAAAAACCTCAAAGAGAGTTTTTGTTTGTTTGTTTGTCTGCTTGTTTTGCTCATTTTTTTTTTGTTTTGGGAGGGTTTTTTTTTTTTTGGTTGTTTTAATTTTTTTTTTTTTTTGCTCTCTTTTCTCTGTTTTTGATTATGTTTTTATACTTGCTTTGTTTGTTATTTTATTGCTTTTCTTTTAGACTTCCTATTTGTTTATAGGTATTTTTGAGGAAGAGTTCATCAATAGGAGTGTTTTTGTCACTTTTTTGTGTTTGTATGATTGTAAATTTTAGTTTTTTTATCTTTTCTTTTTTTGTGTCTCTTTTCATTTGTTAGCTGGTATGCCTGTCTGTTTTCCTCTTATTGTTCTCTCTCTTCACCTTCCTCTTGTCCTCCTTCCTTTTTCCTTTTTTTTTCCTTTTTCTTAACTCATTTTGCTTTCAGAGGGCAAACCTATACTCTCACTGCATGGATAGATTGTAAGGCATTGGGAAAAGGATTCCAGGGGACCCACACACCTGTCAACAGATACTGGGATCTGCAGATCGCTTCTGAATCACAGTTCTCCAAAATTAAATCTCAAAACTGTAAAAAGTACAGCCCTTCCCCCCATCCACAGTCCAGTTTCAGAATTGAACAAAACCAGAGGATCCACATAAGGAAGAATAGGAGATTGAGCAAACAGAAGAAAAAACTAACTTCCATCCCTGAACAACAGAATTAAAGAAGAGGTTAAAAAAAAAAAAAAAGAGGGGGGTGTGGGGGAGGAAAATCTACACAAATGAAGAAAAACCAAAAGAAGAATATGGATCTCACATAGACCCCTAGGAAGTCACACACTGAGCATACAGGCTTTGGAACACAAACAATGAAGAGTCCCCAGAATGACTAGTGTCAAACCATAAATCCAGATATCAAGACATTAATAGAGAGAATAAATAGAATTTAGGAGAGACAAGAGGAAGAATGAAGGAGTTGATAACTGACATAACAGCAATAAAGAATACAGTGAATGAAATAAATAAACTGATGTGTGGAAAGTAGAATAGCCAAACAGAAGAAAGAATATCAGAGCTTGAGGACTAAAATAAGGAAAAAAATAAATAAAAAAGAAGCTTAAAAAGACAGCAAAACCTCCAAGAGATGAGCAATTATTTCAAAATACCGAATCTAAGATTAATTGGACTTCCTGAGGCAGAGAGACAGAGACCACCCTGGAACAAACATTCCATGAAATTATCCTAGAAAATGTCCCTCAATTCATCAGTGACATGATCATTCTAACACAAGGGAGTCAAAGAACTCCAGCAAGACAAGAAATAAGAAGACCAACTCCCAGATACATAGTAATCAACCTACATAGAATAGGTATAAAATAAAAAATCCTAAAGGCAGCAAGGGAAAAAGCTCATACTACTTACTGGGGAAGAACAATTAGAATAACAGCAGATTTATCTTAAAAACTCTTCAGGCTAGGAGAGCTTAGAGCCCAATCTTCAAAGTTCTCAAAGATAAACAATTTCAACCAAGAATTACCTACCCAGTTAAGCCAAGCTTCATCAGTGATGGAAAATTAAAATCTTTCTAAGACATTCAATCCCTAAGAGCTTATGTTGCCTCCAGACCAGCTTTACAAGAAACACTTAAGAAAGTATTGAACCCAGAAGAAAGGAAAAGAATGACAATGCCCTTCAACAAGGATGCAGGAAAAAAATTGAAGACACACATGAATCAACCCCCAAATCAAAAGAAAGATGATAAACAAACAGTAACAACAACAACAAACTCTGTAAGAACCTCATGACCGGCATAAGCTCTCACATTTCAATGATTAACCTGAATGTGAATGGACTAAATACACCACTGAAAAGACATAGAATAGCAAAATGGATAAAATATCATGAAGCAACACTATATTGTCTCCAAGAGACTCTTCTCACCAGAAAGGACACTCACAGACTCAACGTAATACGATGGAAAGCAAAATCTCAGGCAAAAAGAACACACAAAAAAGCAGGAGTCATAATCTTAATATCAGACAAAATATCCTTTAAACTGTCAAAAATTAAAAAAAGATATGGAAGGTCACCACATAATAATAAAAGGTTCAATTCATCAACAAGAAATATCCATCCTAAACATATATGTACTCAACATAGGAGCACTAACTTTCATAAAGCAGCTCCTAGGTAAACTTTAAAAAGATATTAACTCTAACACTGTCATAGCTGGGGATTTAAATACCCCACTCACAACCTTAGACAGATCATCAAGTCTAAAAATCAACAAGGAAATCTGGAACCTCAATATGATGCTTGACCAAAAGAACTTAATTGATGCCTACAGAATATTCCACCCAACAGCCATAGGATATATATTCTACTCATCACCACATGGAACATATTCTAAGATTGACAACATCCTCAGCCATAAATCAAGCATAAACAAATTTTATAAGATTGAAATCCTACCATGCACCTTCTCAGACCTCAGTGGAATAAAAATAAATTTTAACACCAAAAAAATTCCCCCCAAACCTACAAAGACATAGACAATAAACAGCATGATGCTAAGTGATAGAATTTATGGGAGGATGAGAGGGGAGGTTGTAGTTAAAATAACTCATCATGTGAACCTCACAGAGCACAAAGTTTCAATGGCCCAAAAATGCTAACACTCTGCTCTAACAGTGTCCTGTTACTAATTGCTTTACTGCCAATATCTGCAATTCACAAGGCTGCATCCCAAAGCTATGTGACTGATAACGTCCTGGTACTGACTATCAGCGTTTGCTTTCCTAAGGCTGCATTTCAGAGACAAGTGAGTAACAACATCCCTGGTACTGACTGGTTTAGTGCAGACATCTGCACTTCAGGGCCATGGGATCAGCAGCCCCCAACAGTGCTGACATCTTCATCTCAAGGCCAGGCAACAAACAGCTCAAACTTCCTAAACTGCTTCTTGGAGCTCAATAAGCCTCTGCTGGAGTTTTATAAGGGGATAGCAAGAGAACAAAACTGCTGGTTCTTCTTTAAGATAGTCTTTCTTTCCTTTCCCTCTAATAAATTTTCTTTAATCACTTGGATCATCCTCTCTTTCTCCATACTCGCCTTACAGTAAGCAATTCCTGGGTCAACATGGAAATCAAAGCAGAGATTGAAAGATACCTGGAAACAAATGAAAACAAAGAAACATCTTACTAAAACCTCTGGAACGCCATGACAGCAGTCCTAAGAGAGACTTCATATCTCTATGAACACACATAAAGAAAATGGAAAGATCACAAGTTAGCAGCCGAACAAACCACCTAGGAAAGCTGGAAAAGCAAGACCACCAAAACCCTAACTTCAGCAGAAGAATCCAGAACACCAAAATAAAAGCCCAAATTTGGGACATAGAAGACAAAAATATACACAAAAAATTTTTTAAAAACTGGTTCTTTGAAAGGATAAACAAGATTGATTATTCCCTAGCTACAATAATCAAGAAAAAGCCCAAATAACCACAATGAGAAATGAAAAAGATCAAGTCACAACTGACCCTGAAGAGATACAAAAGATTATCAGAGACTGCTATGTACATGTATATGAGAACCCACTTGAAAACCTAAAGGAAATGGGGGACTTTTGACATCACACAACCTGCCTAGGTTAAAACAAGAAGAAATTAATACCCTAAATAGTCCAATAACAATCCAGGAAATTGACTATGTCGTAAGAAAACTACCTAGAAAAAAAAAAAAAGCCCTGAACCAGATGGCATTCCATCAGAATTCTACAAAACATACAAGGAGGAACTGATACCAATCCTACTGAAAGTATCCCAGGCAAATGAAAAAGATGAAATTCTCCCAAAATCATTTTATGAAGCTAACATCACATTGATACTCAAACCAAGTAAAGATCAAACAAAGAAAGAGAACTACAGGCCAATAGCCTTAATGAACATAGATGCTAAAATTCTCAACAGATACTAGCAAACCAGATTCAGCAGCACATCTCAAAAATTATCCACTCAGACCAAGTAGGCTTCATCCCCAGGATGCAAGGCTGGTTCAACATTCGCAAGACCATAAATGTAATTAAATATATCAACATATGTTAAAAAAAATAAAAAAACAACACATGATTATATTATCAGAAGCAGAAACAACTTTTGGTAAAATCCAGCACCCCTTCTTGATAAAAGCCCTCAGACATCTAGGCATAGATGGAACATACCTCAAAATAGTAAGAGTCATCCATGAGAAACCCATAGCCAGTATAGTGCTAAACAAGCAGAAATTGGAACCATTTCCCCCGAAAACTGGAACAAGACAAGGATGCCCACTCTCACCCCTCCTTTTCAACATAGTTTTGGAAGTCCTAGATATAACAATTAGACAAGAGAAAGAGAGATCAGGAGAATTCAAATAGGAAAAGAGGAAGTCAAGTTATCCCTCTTTGCAGATGACATAATGCTATACCTCAAAAACCAAGAGAATCTGTCAAAAACCTCCTCGCATTGATAAAGAACTTCAGCAAATTCTTATCATATAAATATTCAAAAGACAGTCACATTTCTATAAACTAACAATAAACAAACCAAAACCCAAATAAAAAGTACAATCCCATTCACAATAGCCACAAAAAAAGTCAAATACTTTGGCATCTTTCTAACCAAAGACATAAAAGACCTTTACAACGAAAACTATAAAACACTGCTCAAAGAAATCAAAGATGGCACAAACAAATGAAAAAATATTCCATGCTCATGGATTTGAAGTCAACATTGTTAAGATGTCCATTCTATCCAAGGCAATGTACAGATTTAATGCTATACCCATTAAATTACTAACGGCATTCTTCTCAGTCCTGGAAATGAGAATATAGGAATTCATATGGAAACACAAATGACCACTAGCAGACAAAACAATCCTCAGCAAAAACAAAACAAACAAACAAACAAACAAAAAACAAAACAAGAGGTATCACACTCCTAGACTTTAAACTGTACTTTAAAGCTACAATGATCAAAGCAGCCTGGAATTGGCAGAAGAACAGGCATATAGACCCGAATAGGAAAGATATTCCAGAAGCAAAACCTCAATTTTTCAACCAACTAATTTTTGAGAAAGCCTCCACCACCAACCACTGGGGAGAAGAGAACCTATTCAGTAAATGGTGCTGGGAAAACTGGCTGGTCATATGAAGAAGATTAAAACAAGACCCCCCCCCCCACCTATCACCATACACAAAAATCAACTCTAAATAGATCAAAAAGCTAAATGTAAAATTTCAAACTTTATAGGTCTATAAACCTTAGAAAATACAGGAGACACCTTTATGTAAATTGTAACTAGCAACCAATTCCTGATCAAAACCCCAAGTGCCCATGCCATAAAAGATAAGATAGACAAGTGGGACCTCATCAAACTGACCAGCTTCTAGAAAGCCAAAGAAACCATCAAGAAAGCAGGGAGACAGCATACAGACTGGGAAAAAAATAATTGCCAACTGTATGTCTGACAAAGGCCTAACATCTAGGATCCACAAGGAACTCAAACGTGTGGAAAAGAAAAAAAAACAAATAGTCCCATTACAAAATATATGAATAGACACTTCTCAAAACAAGACTTGAGCAGCCAACAGATACATGAAAAAATGCTCAACTTCACTAGTCATCTAAGAAATGCAAGGTAAAACTACACTGAGATACCAATTAACTCCAGTCAGGATGGCCATCATCAATAACTCAAAAAACAAGATGTTGGAGAAGATGCGGTACAAAGGGAACACATCTACACTGTTGGTGGAAGTGTAAACTAGTACAGCCTCTGTTGAAAGCAGTGTGGTGATTTTTAAAAGATCTAAAAATTGACCTCCCATATGACCCTGTAATTCCCCTACTGGGAATATATCCAGAGGAACTCAAAACTCTCTATGAGAAAAATACTTGCACACATATGTTTATTGCAGCATTGTTCACAATAACAAGAACATAGACCCAACCGTGCTGCCCATCAAAACAGGACTGGATTTAAAAATGTGGTACATATACACAGTGGAATATTATACAGCCATAAAGAAGAATAAAATCATGAACCTCACAGAAATTTGATGGACTTAGATTCTATAATACGGAATGATCTATCACAGCAACAAAGAACTGAGTATCACATGTTCTCACTCATAAGTGGACCTTGAACAATTATTCTAATACTGTAAGCAAAGAATTGACAGTAGTGAAAAACTGCCGATGGTTAGGTGGAGGCAGAATTGGTAGTACTGGGAATCTGCCAGTTTAGGAGTGCACACATCATCAACAAGGGTATCTGCATAGTGAACATTTGTATACCTAACCCTGCATTGTATCCCACATTTTTAAAATAAAAAATTTAAAAGTTAGCAAAAAAGTGAGTAATGCAAAAGGAGATTGGTAACCATAATCATCATACTAATAATAAATATTTAATCATTTTTCTAGATAAAGTGAAGAAATCTTAATATTTTAAGACTATATTATAATTTAAAATGTTTTCTCATTTTAATTTAATTTGAATTCATTTATTTTTAACAGAGACCTTTGATACTGGGATCATCACATGCTACAAATAACTTTATTACATATATCTTACAGGAACTAGTTAAATCTTTAAAGTTAAATGACCAACTTTAGTGAACTTTCAAATATGTAGATATCCAAAGGACTACAGGTGTCCAAGTAGCAGTTGGTGAACAGATTTTTCTTCAAAGGCTGCAACACCACTTTGGAGCCATTATAGTTTTTTTCAAGTTTTATTGAGATATAATTGGCTAATAAAAATTGTGTATGCTTAAAATATACAGCATGATTATTTCATGTATGTACACATTATGAAATGAATGCCACAAACTAATTAATATATCTATTGCCTAACATAACTCACTTTTTTGTGTGTGGGGAAAACACTTATGATTGACTCTTTTGGCAAATTTGAAGTATGTAGTACATTATTACTATTATTATTATTATAGTCACCATAATGCAAATTAGTACTCTATAACTTATTCATACTATTTTTGAAAATGTGTACCCTTTGACAAAGATCTCCTTTTTTCCCAAAGCCCAAAACCCTGGTAACCACCATTCAAGTCATTCTCTTTTTTTATGATTTTTGGCTTTCCTTTTAGATTATGCATATAAGTGAGATTGTGCAATATTTGTTTTTCTGTGTGTAGCTTATTTCTCATAGCATAATGTCCTCCACATTCATCCATGTTTTTGCAAATGACAGAATTTTCTTCTATTTTTAAGACTGGATAGTATTCCATTTTGTATATATACCACATTTTTGTTGCCTACTCATTTGTTTATGGACACAGGCTGTTTCCATAGTTTGGGTGTTGTGAATAATACTGCAATAAATAGGAATGCAGATATATCTTCAAAATGGTGATTTTATTTCCAATATATACTGAGTTGAGAGATTGCTGAATCATATCGTTGTTTTAGTTTTTTGAGTAACGTCCTTATTATTTTTCATAATGGTTTATGGTTTACTAATTTACATTAGTAAACCAATAGTATAAAAGTGCTTCCTCTCACTATGCCTTCACCAACACTTATCTTTTGACTTTTGATAATCATTCTAACATGTGAGAGGTGATATCTTATTATGGTTTTAACTTGCATTTCCCTGATTATTAGTTATAATGAGAACCTTTCTGTATACTCTTGGCTATTTTTATGTCTTCATTGGAAAAAATGTCTATTCAGGTTCTTTACCCATTTTTAAAAATTTTTAAAGATTTTTAAATTTTTTAAAGAAAGTTTAAAGATATAGGGTACAATTCAGGGTTAGTTATGCAAATGTTCTTTATGCCGGTACCCTTGATGATCAAGCGTGCCCCCCCTTTTCCTGGCAGTTTCCCACTACTGCCAATCCCTTTCTTATAGTATTATGATAATTGTTCAAAGTCTGCTTATGAATGAGAATATGTGGTACTAAATTTTTTTTTCTGTGATAGATCACTCAGTAGTCCATCCAAGTTGCTGTGAAGTTCATAATTCTGGTCTTCTTTATAACTGAATAATATTCCATCATGTACATTTACCACATTTTTAAAAAATCCAATCCTCTTTTGCTGGGCAGCACAATTGGTTCCATGCTTTTGCTAATGTGAATAATTCTTTGCCCATTTTTAATCAGACTATTTGTGGTTTTGCTATTAAATTGTGTGAGTTTCTTATCTATTTTGGACATTAACCACTTATCAGATTATGGTTTGCAAATTTTTTTTTTACATTCCGTAGGTTGTATGGTTGTATTTTTCTTTTTTTGTCTTTCTTTCATTCTTTCTTTCTTTCTTTCTTTCTTTCTTTCTTTCTTTCTTTCTTTCTTTCTTTCTTTCTTTTTCTTTCTTTCTTTCTTTCTTTCTCTTTTCTTTCTTTCTCTTTTCTTTATGTAGAAGTTTCTCTTTCTTTCTTTTTCTTTCTTTCTCTTTTCTTTCTTTCTCTTTTCTTTATGTAGAAGTTTCTCTTTCTTTCTTTCTTTCTTTCTTTCTTTCTTTCTTTCTTTCTTTCTTTCTTTCTTTCTTTTTTCTTTATGTAGAAGTTTCACTCCTTCACTCAGGCTGAAGTGCAGTGGCAAAATCACAGCTCACCACAGTCTTGACTTCCTGGGCTCTGGAGATTCTTCCTCTTTATCCTCCTGAGAAATTGGGACTACTGGTGCATGACAACATTGATTTTTTTTTTTTAACAGATGAAGTCTTGCTATGTTGGTTAGGCTTGTCTTGAACTCCTGGGTCCAAGCAATCCTACTGCTTCAGCCTCTTGAAGTTCTGGGATTATAGGCATAAGCCATTGCATCAGGCCTCATTTTGTTTTGCTTTATTTTTCCAGGAACTTTTTTGTTTGGTGTAGTCTCACCTGTTTATTTTTCCTTCTATAGCCTGTGTGTTGGTGTCAAACTAAAAATAATAATAATATTTGCCAAGATCCAAGTAAAAGAGCCTTTCCTCTATATTTTTTTCTGGTAGTATTATGACTTTAGGTCTCACAATAATTTAATCTATTTTGAGTTGATTTTCGTTTGATGTAGAATGAAGATCCAAATTAATTCTTTTGCTTTTAAGTACCTAGTTTTCATAACGCAGTTTATTGAAAAGACTGTCCTTTCTTCATCATGTCTTCTTGGTACTTTTATTAAATTAGTTGATTGTGTATTCATGCTTCCCCTCCCCCCGTGCTCTTTATTCTCTTCCATTGACCTATGTGTCTGTTTTTATGCCAATACCATGCAATTTTTATTACTATAACCTTGCAATATTATTTGAAATCAAGAAACCTGATGCCTCCATCATTGTTCTTCTTTTTATTTAATTTTTTTTTTTGAGTTGGAGTCTCACTCTGTCGCCCAGACTGGAGTGCAGTGGCCGCTTCCGGCCACCGCAGCCTCGACCTGCTGGGCTCCGGTGATCCTTCCGCCTCAGCTTTCCGAGTAGCCAGAATTACAGGCATGCACTACCACGTCCGGCTAATTTTTTGACTTTATTGTAGAGATGAGGTCTTGCCTGCCCAGGCGGGTCTCGAACCCGCGGGCTCGGACAATCCACTCACCTCAGCCTCCCAAAGGCGCGGGATTACAGGCTGAGCCACCGAGCCCGGCTCATTGTTCTTCTTGCTCAAAATAGTTTAGCTATTTGGACTTGTGGGTGTGGTTCCATACAAATTTTAGAATTTCTTTTTCTATTTCTGAGAAAAGTGGCAATGGACTTAGAATTGCATTAAATTTAGAGAAAGTTTTAGGTACTATGGACATTTTTGTAATCTTATTTCTTTCTGTCTATAAACACAGAATATCTTTTCATTTATTTGTGTCTTCTACAATTGCTCTCATCAATGTTTTATAGTTTTTAGTGAGCAGGTCTGCTGATACTACTAACTTTCTGCTACAATTTTTTTCTAAGTAGTTTATATTGTATTAACAAGAGAAAAGATAAAAATTATATGACCATGTCAATAGATGCAGAAAAATTATTAGATACAATTCAGCATTATACTCTCAATGAATTAGAGTTGGAGAAATGTATCTCAAAACAATATAGGTCAAAAATTACAACCCACAGAAAACATCATACTCAGTAGTGAAAGTTGAAAGCTTTTGCTATAAGATTAGAAATAAAAGGAGTTTACTCATTCTCACCACTCCTATTCAAAATGGTGTTTAAGTCCTATCCAGAGCAATTAGGCAAGAAAAAAAACAAAGACTTCCAATTAGAAAAGAGAAGTAAAGCTGGTTCTGTTTCCAGATGTAATGATTTTATATAGAGAAAACCCTGAAGACTCTACGAAAAACTGTTAGAACTAATAAACAAATTTAGCAAATTTACAGGATATAAAATTAACATAAAAATGTTCTGTTTCTAGCCGGGTATGGTAGTGCATGCCTGTAGTTCTAGCTACTTGGAAGACTGAGGCAGAAGGATCGCTGGAGCCCAGCAGGTCGACACTGAAGTGGTAGTGAGCATGCCACAGCCTGGGCAACAGAGTGAGACTCCAACTCAAAAAAAAAGTTCTAGCCGGGCTCGGTGGCTCAGCCTGTAATCCTGCGCCTTTAGGAGGCTGAGGTGAGTGGATTGCCTGAGCCTGCGGGTTCGAGACCCGCCTGGGCAGCGAGACTTCATCTCTACAATAAATAAAAAAATCAGCCGGACATGGTAGTGCGTGCCTGTAATTCCGGCTTCTTGGAAGGCTGAGGGGGAAGGATCGCCGGAGGTCAGCAAGTCGAGGCTGCGGTGGCCGGGAGCGGCCAGTGCACTCTAGTCTGGGCGACAGACTGAGACTCCAACTCAAACAAACAAGCAAACAAACAAACAGTCTGTTTCTATGCATTTCCAATGAAATACCTAAAAGAAGAAATTAATGAATATACCACTATAGAGTATATGGAGCTTTTACTTCTTAGATAATGTTTATTTATAGAAAAATTAAACCCTAATTTATATGAATAAAGAGCTATTTTCTGTGGAACTGGTCAGTTTCAAGCAAACATGTGCAATCAGATATGTTTGTAGAATGTGTATGTATGATTGAATCTTTGAATCTACAGTATATACATAATATCCAATACACATATTGGATATGATGGAAAATCCTGGAACCTAGAAGTTTTTTTCTTTTTGAAGATGAGAAAACAATCCATCTTCCTTCAGCTGTTGAGACTGGTGATTTCATTGCAGGAAGATTTTTTTTCGTTGTTTTAGTTTCATCCTTATGTTGTGCTTCACACATCTCCCGGAGACCCATTGATGATTAAGAGAGAACTGAATAAATGTTCATAGAAGAGAAAGTCATAATGATGAAGTGGATGGAGAAGAAGCAATATATCTTATTCCACTGCTAACTCAATGTTAGAAATTCATCAATTATACTTTTGTTTGGACAAAGAAGTCTTTGTCCAGAGGTAAGAAAGCCACATGCATTTTCATTTCCGTACCCACTTCTGTCAGGTGTGGCAAATTTAGAATTAACCTGATGACAATTACTCTTAGTTCTTTTATTTAAAATATCAGCAACGATTGGAATAATTAGTCACTTCCACCTTCGTGGACAACTGTTTTTCATTTTGCTTTCAAAATTCTCTTACTTTTACTTATTTTCTACTTCGCTGGCTGCTTTTTGTTTGTTTTACTTCTCTTTTTTTCTGACCTCTAAATTTTGACTTTTCTGTAGCTCAGTATACAACTTTCACTCTAGCTGCATTTATTCTTTTGAAGATCTCATTAGTCCATGGCTTAGAATACCATTTATATATCTTTAAGGTTTATGTTATCAGCTTTGTCTTTATACTCACTTCAAGGGAAATTTTCCATTTACTTCCTTTTCCGCTGGGAGTGAAGTTTAGTGCTCCTAAAATTCTTGTAAATCCTTCTATCCAGACTTCTACTAGCTCTTGCTTTGTAATTTCAACTTCTTACATTCTGCAACTAGCTCCCTGCACTCCCTGCTGTCCCTCAACCAGAAATACTGCTCTCTCTTCTATGTCTTTGCCTTGACATTTCCTCTTCCTAGAGCTCTTCTTTCAACTATCTGCAAGTTCTGATTCTTTATCTTCATTATTTTAAATTGCCAGTGTTACATTCCCTTATGTAAATAGCATCTTGAAGAAAAGTCAATGTATTATGATCAACAAGGCCCTACGAATATCATTGTTTTCATTTCTAATAGTTTTTATTCAGTCTCTCTGTCTCTGTCAATCTGGCCAGAGGTCTCTCAATTTTATTTTTCCTTGCAAAGAATTGGCTTTTTGTCTTGTTGATCCTTTCTGTGGTTTGGGGGTTCTTTTTAATTCAATTGTGACTTTATTTGAACAATTTCAATTTTTCTACTAAATCTAGAATTGGATTTCTCTTGACTTTTTGGCTCCCTTAGGTGTGACATGGGGCTGTTTACTTGAGATTCCTCTATTTTCTTTTCTTTTTTTTTTATATGAGAATGATTATTATTTAGATAAATTCTTTTTTATATTTGCATACCACATATAATGTTGCTGGCTATATGGTATTTTAAACATGAAGACTGCTTTAAAAATTGGTCTTTTAATTGCAACATTTTCTGTCTATTTCTGAAGAGTTGAAGTCTAGTCTCAATGTGGTCTTTCATACTTGCTAGTCTCTTGGCAGCATAGTGACCCTTTTCTATTAGTACTTAGAAGCTTTTGACTCAACTGCTCATGACCTATTCCAGGAATTGCATTTTGAAGAAGCTGGCAGATAACAGATCTCCAACTTAGTAAGAATTGCCTCAGGAAACTTCAGGGCATGAGATAAGGTTTATTCCATGGTAGCTGATGTGATCCAACCTCACACTCAAATGATATAGTGTGCTCCAAGTGGGCTTTGTACACAGAACTGATAAACTCTGCATACATGCATAGATTGTTGTAAACCCCCCCCCCAGCATAGATTTCATGGTATCCCAAAGGTTTTGGTATGATGTGCCTTTTTTTCCATTCGTTTCCAGAACTTGCCTTAATTTCTGTGTTAACCAAAAATCACTCAGAGGTATGTTGTTTAATTTCTATGTAATTGTGTATTTGGGGAAGTTTTTCTTGATGATAACATTTATTTTTAATCCATCTTGGTCTGAGAAGATGCTCAACATTATTTCAACCTTTTGAAATGAGTTCACACTTGATTTATGCTTGAGAATGTGATCATCTTGGAATATGTTCCACGTGCTGATGAGAAGAATGTTTACTCTGTAGATGTCTATTAGGTCCAAATGGTCAAGTGCTGAATTAATGTTATGAATTTTCTTCTAGTTTTTTTGTTTCAATAATTTGACTAAGGCTGTATGTGGGGTATTAATATCTCCAACTATAATTGTATGGGTGTCCTTGTCTTCTCTTAGTTCCATTAACAATCTGGACTCGGTGGCTCAGCCTGTAATCCTGCGCTTTGGGAGGCCGAGGTGAGTGAATTGCCTGAGTCCGCAGGTTCGGGACCCGCCTGAGCAACTTGGCAAGACCTCATCTCTACAAAAAAAAAAAAAAAATCAACCAGGTGTAGTAGCATGTGCCTGTAATTCCAGCTACTCAGAAGGATGAGGCAGAAGGATCGCCAGAGACCAGCAGGGAGTGGCCACTGCACTACAGTCTGGGCGACTGAGTGAGACTCCAATTCAAAAAAAATCTTTTTATAGGTGTTTCTATGTTGCACACATCTATATTCCAGATGAATATTTCTTGCTAGTAAATTGAGTCTTTTACTGTTGTATAGTATCCCTTTTAAATTTTATTGATTTAAATTTTGTTTTGTATGATACAAGAATAGACACTCATATTCTTTTTGGTTTTCCATTTGCCTGGAAGATCTTTCTCCAGCCCTTTACCTTGAGGCTGTGAATGTTCTTTGCAGTATAGTGGGTTTCCTGAAGGCATCAGAAGTTTGGATCATGTTTCTTTA
This sequence comes from Carlito syrichta, assembly GCF_000164805.1. Lineage (NCBI taxonomy): Eukaryota > Metazoa > Chordata > Mammalia > Primates > Tarsiidae > Carlito > Carlito syrichta. The sequence continues at coordinate 517,888 of NW_007252949.1, forward strand.
TCCAATTTGTTACTCTATAAATTTTGAGTGGTGTGTTTACTCCATTCACCTTCAAGTTAATTATTGATACATAGTTTTCTTCCTATCAGATTGCTGTTAAGAGGCTGCTCTACTTTTTAGGATTTGTGGTTGATCCAAATGGTCTATTAACTCTGTGTTTTCATGTGCTTTTGTGATGGGCGGAATCCATCATTTCTGTCCTTATAACATTCTTAAGCATCTCCTAGAGGGCTGGTGTGGAGTTAGTATATTCTCTTAGAGATTAGATGTCTGGGAAGGATTTTAATTCTCTTTCATTGATGAAGCTTAGTTTGGCAGTTTGGGGATTTCTTCTTCTTCTTCTTCTTCTTCTTCTTCTTCTTCTTCTTCTTCTTCTTCTTCTTCTTCTTCTTCTTCTTCCTCTTCCTCTTCCTCTTCTTCCTCTTCCTCTTCTTCTTCTTCTTCCTCTTCCTCTTCTTCTTCTTCTTCTTCTTCTTCTCCTTCTCCTTCTCCTTCTTCTTCTCCTTCTCCTTCTCCTTCTTCCTCTCCTTCTCCTTCTCCTTCTTCCTCTCCTTCTCCTTCTCCTTCTTCCTCTCCTTCTCCTTCTCCTTCTTCCCCTCCTTCTCCTTCTCCTTCTTCCTCTCCTTCTCCTTCTCCTTCTTCCTCTCCTTCTCCTTCTCCTTCTTCCTCTCCTTCTCCTTCTCCTTCTTCCTCTCCTTCTCCTTCTCCTTCTTCCTCTCCTTCTCCTTCTCCTTCTTCCTCTCCTTCTCCTTCTCCTTCTTCCTCTCCTTCTCCTTCTCCTTCTCCCTCTCCTTCTCCTTCTCCTGAATGTTAAAGAAGGGACACTAGTTCCTTTTGGCTTCAAGGGTTTCTGCTAAAGAGTCTCCTGCAGTTCTGATAGTAGATGGTCTGTCCCTTCTCTCTAGCTGCTTTTAAGATTTTTTTCTTTCATGCCTAGCCTGTAGATACAAACTATGTGTCTTGAAGATGATCTTCTCATGCAACATCTCACAGGGTTTCTCTGGATTTCTTGCAAATTCATGGTCATCTCTCTTGTGAAATAGGGCAAGTCTTCTCGAATGACTTGTTAGAAGGCTTGTTCTAGGGTGTTCTCAGTTTCCCCTCCAGTTTCAGGGATGCCAAACAGCTGTAGATTTGGTCTCTTTACATAATTTCAAACCTCTCATAATCTTTTTTGTTTTCTTCTTGAGCCTTTTCTTTTTATGTTTGTCTGATAGGGTTAATTCAATAGTTTGATCCTCAAGTTCTAAAATTCTTTCCTCTGGTCAATTTTACTGTTCAGGCTTATCATTGTGTTTGAAATCCCAGGAAATAATTCTTCATTTTCAGTTCAGATGGGATCTTTTTTTACATTGATGAACTCAGCTTTTATTTTCTACATAGTTTTCATTGACTGGATGATCTGTATTTCTATTGTCTCAGCCTTTCCTTCACTGTTTTTGCCACCCATAGTCTGAATTCTGTTATCAGGGACAAGTTGTTCAGGGTAGGCTCCATTGTTTGGGGCCTAAGAGAACTTTTTTGAGTGGCATTAAGGTTTTGATGATTTCTGGGTTTTTTGTTTTGTTTTGTTTTTGCTGGCTCTTCATCTGTGAGAACAGACTTATCTCTTTTTGTTTCTTTGTTTTGTTTTGTTGTGTTTTAATTTGATAAGACTGCTACTGTTGAGGTATCATTTTGTAGGATATTTATTTATTTAATATCCCACAGGGTGCTCTCCTATTGTGTTGCACTCCTTCCCCTCAGAGTGGTAGTCTGTAAGGGTCTGGCCATTGTGGGTCCTGCTTCTCTTCTGGGTCTAGCTGCCCTAGGGGGCTTTCACTAGTTGGCTGGTGCTGGATGATATCCCATGATGTGAAGGCACACAGGTTGAATTCTAAAGGGAGTTGGTCATCAACATTGCTGGAGGACATACTCAAGAGGCTCTCTGATGCCTCAGTCTATAGACTGGTTTGTGAGATGTGCAGTATCATGGGTTTTGTTCTTATTGCTTTCTCAAGGGCTATATTACTGTCTCAGATATTGTAACGAGCTTTGCTAGTTGGCCTCCAGCAAGAAGGTGGCACTGAGAGGAAGCCCCCAGCTGTGATGGTGCTTGCAGGCTTTTTTTTTTTTTTTTTTTACTTGACCTCTTTTTCCAGGGAAGTGTGCAAATGACCTATGTAATGGGTAGGTTTATGGAAATTCCCAAAGATTCTCAGTTCCTTGGATTTCAAGAAGTTTGAGGGATAAAAGCTAGGTCAGAGTGGACCACTTCCCAGCTCCCCCTGTAGTCACAATTTTCTACCCCAGTGAGAAACAGGCCACCTGCCTGCTGTGGCCATATTTTGGAGATGGCTGAGCCTTTTCTGTTGTATGAAAGAGTTCACACAGGAAAAGAGGGGTTGCCAGGACAGCAGGCATCTCATCTTTCCTCTTCCCTGGTCTGAGGCTATTGGTGCTCAGGACTCAAAATGTCTCTCTGCATCAATATTTTCCCCACAGATTGGAACTGACTTGTTCCAAACTCTAGCTGTGAGCACTCAGTGGGGGTTGGGAGGGAGATGAGACCCTGTCATTGTGGCAGTGCTGTAGAAATGACAGAGCTGTCTGCTGTCCAGAAGTATTTTTTGGAAATAGAGGAGTTACTGGAATTCTTCCCAACTCCCTTCTCTCCCTAGAGGCTGATCCACATTCAGAGCTCAGAAGCTCTTTCAGCAACAGGATCTGCCACAACTTGCCCCAAACTGGGACTGCCTGCAAAGGCAGAACCTGCTTTTGGGGCAAATAAAGGTGACAGGGGTTCTTTCTTGGCCTGTGAGCTGCCATTCTAGCACTAAATAAAAGGTATGAGTTATCAGGGATGATTTGGCTATAGTTATTCAGAGTTTGGATGTTCCCAGCTCCACATAGGCTCTGGCAGCATACAGCTATCCCATAACCAGGCTGTTTGCCATGTGGGGCAAGAGTATCTGAGACCGAGGAAGGTTTCTTCCAGTCTGTGGCAAGTGTTGCATTCTGATTTCCCTCACACACTGTTTCCCAGCCTGAAACAGTGTTTCCCAGCTGCACTCTAATTCCCACATGAGGTAGGCAAGGAGGGAACTTCCAAGCTCCAAAGTCAACTGCCCTTTTCTCTCTTCCCTGCTCCCTGTGCATCTCAATAGTCTTCTGTAGTATGTGATGTGCATCCTCCTTCTCAGTTTTCTCAAACTGCTGGGGGTTACTGACTGCTGGAACTCTCCTCTTTGATCTTCTAGGTGAGAGTGGTGACCATCAACTGCTTGTAGGTGGCCATCTTGAATAATCTTTCATTATGGGCTCTTATAGGGAGTCTTTCACAGAAGTCAGAGTAAGATGGGAGGAGATGTGATAATAGAGACAACAGGTTAAAGTGCAGCAAAACATTGGAAAGTACAAAAAAAGAGGCCATGAGCCAAAGAATGTGTGTCCTCTGAAACATGGAAAAGGCAAGGGGAAAAATTCTCCCTGAAGCTTTCAAAAGAACACCAACTTGCCAGCATCTTGGTTTCATATTTCTGATCCCCAAAATGTGACAGAATACATTAGTATTTTTTGAGACACTAAATTTGTGGTAATTTGTTACAATAGCCATAAGCAACTAATATTCCCTTATATGCATTTACCTTTCTTAACTCTTTTCGACTTCTGTGGCTATTTGTCACACTGATCCTTGTTATTCTACAGACATTAGAAACATAGGGTTATGATCTGTCCCTCTCTACCTCACTGCTTTTGCATTTATATTTCCCTGGTTGAAATAATCTTTTCTAAGTTATCTGCATGAGAGTTTCTCACATATCACCCAAACCTTTACTCAAGTTATTCTCACAGTAGGACCTTCTCCTCACTACATGTGGAAATAGTTTATTTGTTGTATGTTTTCTTTTTCACACTTGTCACTAGGACATAGCAATTATTTATTTATCCCTTTATTAGACTCTAAACTTTGTGTCAACACAAAACTTTAACAGTTATATTCATTGCAATATCTCAGTAAATTATATAAACTGATACACATTAGGTGCTTACTACATATGTGGTGACTAAAAACTAAATGAATGGCAACTTTTCAACATATTCTATTTTCATTAGTTTATGACATTTTTTCAATTGAATGCATTGCCTTCCTACATTTTTTGCTCCATATAACTATTAATTTGTTCATCATGTGTCTTTTTCCACACTGTATTTTAGGTTCCCATAGAAGCATGAATAAATAAATGAGCAAATGTTTAATATCTAAAATTATATTGGTGAATTAAAGCACTATGGAAAGGCAATGTTTAAAAATAATGTTGAAATAAACATTGGCATTCATGTGGACAATGTCATAATTATCTTTGTACAACCAAAATCTAAAATAATGCTTTTAGTATAGTTATGATATCCACCAAATGTTTGATAATTAAATGAATTAACAAATGAACAAATTTATCTGAGAATTTATATTAAAATATTCTTATTTAATCTGCATTTCAAAATAGCTGGTTATTTCAAGAACATAGGAATATTTATTTGGACAATCTGTTCTGTGATTGTCCTTTGTACAACTTAAAGAAAAAGCAGGTAGTGAGCAAGAAAATAGTCCCTTGGGTCATACTTTAGCCATGCTCAAGCAATTGTTAAATAATATCTAGAGAAAACTACATTGATGTCTCTAGATTATTGGTGAGTAAATGGACTTTATAGAGGAGTTGCAAAGTGCATACTACCCTTGGATGTTGGTCTAGTGGAAAGCAAGAGTATGTAATGAGAACAGAAAAAAAGTGATGGAATTAACATTTGTATCTAGAGGAAAAAGATGACTAATTCATATTAATGAGGATACATTCTGGAAAGATGAATTTCATTCTACTTTAAGTTCATTCAACAATATATTTAAGAAAACAATTGTTGGGTGCAGTGACTCAAATCTGTAATCTCAGCATTTTGGGAGACCAAGATGAGAGGATTTCCTGAGCTCAGGGGTTCGGGACCAGCCTGGGCAACTTGGTAAGAACAAGTCTCTACATAAAATAAAATAAATAAATAAACCAGGCATGGTAGTGCATGCCTGTAATTCAGCTACTTGGAAGGCTCAGGCGGAAGGATTGCCTGAGCCTGGCAGTTTAGACCACTGGACTATTTCTTTTTTTTTACCAATACTCATCAAAGTAACTTACAATTTTTATTACCTGCTGTGTTTCTAAAAAAAATTTAGATAGCAATGTTTCAGCATAATTTAGCTAGAAAAAAGATTAACTTTTAAGCAATGAACATTACTTCTCATTATTTCAAAATAATGTATTGGCAGAAAAATGGGCAATATTTTGTACTTTGATTATAGATGTCTATGTAAATATCCATGTAGCTAATTTACATTTTTGTGGTAATGTACGTACATTTTAAATTTGTACATATGTGAAGCTGTTTCCTTGTATATGATAGAATATATTGTTTGAATAAAACTATTTTGAAGTCATTTAATTTTGAAGTCAACCAATTTTGAGTAAATGGTTATTAATACATACATACATATATACAATGTATATGCTACACAGATATAGAATGGTTTGTAGTAATTACATGTGAGTGATGAACTGGAGATAAATAACCAGAAAACATCCTTACAATAGAGATGATATGATTACAACATTAAACATTATTTTGGTAACTCTCATCCAATGCTATTTCTTATAAGAGAGTCTAATTCCTTGTACAAGGGTAAAACTTTATGTACTTGTAATGAGCCATTTTATTTCATTTTTATCTTAGTCTTTTCAGGTTATTATAATAGAATTCCACAAACTATGTGGCTTATGAAGAACATAATTTATTATTTAGAGTTCCAGAGGCTGGGAAGTCCAAGATAAAGCACATCCATGGTCTAGTGAAAACCCATGCTCTACTTCTTAGAGGACAGACTTCTTGCTGTGTTCTCACATAATGCAATGGACAAACAAGCTCCCTTGGGACTTTCATATAAAAAAACTAATCCTATTTATGAGGGCTCTACTCTCATGACCCAATCACCTTTTAATAATGTCATATTTGGGGTTAAATTTTAACAAATAAATTTTGGAAGAACACAAACATTTAGACCATGGAATCAGGGAAACTCAAGTTTAAATAAACAAACTTACTAACAGATTTTGAAATTCAATCTACAGACAAGATGTAGCCTGTATATAAATACGTTGCACAGTCACTTATAAAGTTTTGCATGAAATGTTTGATTTATGTAATATATTGGTAAAATTATAGGTTCTAGTTAAGTGGAATTATTGTGAAATCATAGTTTGCTTTGTAAATGCCTACAGTCATAATCTGATATGTAAGATTTAATACATTACAATTTTGTGTTTTCACCCATTATTGTTGGTTATAACCGATTTTCCATTCGGATGCTTTGCTAATAATTTTATCTGCTATAATACAATGTTCACTTAGAAAATATAAAGTGAATGTTAAATAGGTGTTCATTTATTTTGACTTTCTGAGTTATAAAATTCTCTTGTAATACACTCCATGTAGAGTCAAAAAATGTCTAACTTTTGTTATTCAGTGGTCTTTTCTTTACTAGAAGTATCCAAATATAAGGTAATAAATATGCTTTTAAAGGCTGTTTACTGAAAGAGAAAAATAAATATATTTCAGAACTATATCACAAACAAAGTCAGTAGCTAAAGGCACAAGAGGCAATTTATGATTAAAATGTTTTTGCTTCATTGTATGATTATATCTAAATTTCAGTACTCATTCTAATGAAGGGGTAATAAGACCACCTAACTTTTGTCATTTAGAATTTTTGTGGAGTAAAAATAAGATGTGAAAATCAGGTAAAATTGTATTTTGTAAGAAGCATTTATTCAACATAAGAATAATTGGAATAAATTGACTTTTCTTTGTTGTTTTAGATTTTAATTTTGTTTTGTTTTATAAACTCTCAGTTATATTATAGAAGACTACAAAATAAATCAGCTCATGATCTAGTGATTTTCTGTGAAATCCACCATGGGGGTTATATTCTATGTTTAATGCTAAGACAAAAATACAGAATAGGGATAATCTCCCATGACACCAAGTACATAAAGTATAAACAATTTTAAATATCAAAACTAAATCTAATTAATTTGTGAGCATACAAAATAAAATAGAAATAACATATTATAGATAGAAATACTATATCACAGATTTTATGTCATAGGACACATTAATTCAAATTATTTTCTACAATTTTCCAAGATAATTGGCACATGCCAGTTTGTTCCCTTAGCAGAGATAACATAGCATAATTGTGAGGTTAACTAAATTTTACCTTTTCTTTATATCTTCACATCTGACACATAAAGACAATTATTCTTGGGTATATTTTTGTGAATCCTTTATGTTTTTAACTTTTTAATTGTCTTTCTATTGCATTCAAGTATTACCATGTGTCTATATTGCAAAGTTGTTGATGGATCAGTAAAAGGAAAAGGAAGAAAAGCTTGAATGGGAAGTTTGAGGAAGAAAAGCTTGCATGGGAAATAATTTCCTATATAACCTATAATTTATTATTTAGTCATATTTTTCAAACCAGCTTTGCTATTCTATGGGCTGAAATAATGTTTTATACAATAAACCAAATTTTTGACAACTCTTTTATATAATAAGCAATATATCTGAAATAGGTGGGTAAAAAATATTTTCAAAAGAAAGTATTGAAAAATATAATGCTATATCTATATAATATATAAAAGAACATAATACAATTTTTATTGACTTATATTTAAATTTCATAATAAAAATAAAATATTACATATGCATTTAGGAGGTAAAAAGTACTCATAGATCAGGATACCAACGTTAGAAATTCAAGAAATTGTAAGAATTGCAAGAAATTACCAGCAGCATTCTCCTCATACCTGGAAATGATAATACTGGAATTCATATGGAAACATAAATGATCACAGATAGCCAAAACAATCTTCAGCCCAAAAAACAAAGTGGGAAATATCACACTCCCAGACTTTAAACTTGATTATAAAACTACAATAATCAAAATAGCCTTATATTGGTACAAGAACATACATATAAAACAATGGAGCAAGATAGAGATTCCGGAAGCAAAACCTCAATTTTTTAACCAACCCATCTTTGACAAAGCCTTCACCATCAACCAGTGGTGAGAGAAGAATCTATTCAGTAAATGGTGCTGGAAAAACTGACTGACCACATTCAGAAGAATAAAACAATACCCCTACCTTCACCATACACAAAAATCAACTCTAAAAGGATCAAAGACCTCAACATGAAATATCGAACTATAAGAAACTTAGAAAATGCAGGAGACACCCTTATGAAAATCGGAACTGGCAATCAATTCCTGATCAAAGCTCCATATGCCCAATTTATAAGAGAGAAGATAGACAAGTGGGATCTCATCAAACTGACAAGGCTCTAAAAAGCCAAAGAAACCATGGAGAGAGCTGAAGACAGCCCACACGCTAGGACAAAATATTCGCCAACTGTATATCTGACAAAGACCTAACATCTAGGATCTACCAGGAACTCAAACATGCAGAAAAGAATAAAACAAACATTCCCATTACAAAGTGGGCAAAAGATGTGAATAAATACTTCTAAAAGAAAACAAATGAGCAGTCAAACGATACATGAAAAAATACTCAGCCTCACGAGTCATCAAAGAAATGCAAATTAAAATCACACTGAGATACCACCTAATTCCTGTCAGGATAGCCATTAATAACTCAAAAAACAACAGATGCTAGAAAGAATTGGGGAAAAAGAGAACACTTCTACACTGTTGGTGGGAGTGTAAACTAGTACAACCTCTGTGGAAAACAGTTTGGCAATTCATAAAAGCTCTTAAAATCGACCTTCCATAAAACCCCGCAATTCCCCTGCTGAGAATATACCCACAGGAACTCAAATCACTCTATGAAAAAGATACCTATACATGCATGTTTATTGCAGCATTATTCACAGTAGCAAAAACATGGAATCAACTGTCCCGCCCATCAAAAGAGGACTGGATAAAAAAATGTGAAACATATACATGATGGAATATGTATATGTATACGTCCACAAACAAGGAAAAAATTATGAACTTTGCAGCAACTTGAATGACTTAGAGTCTATAATACTGAGTGATCTATGAGTACCACATATTCTCACTCATAAGCAGACCTTGAACAACTATTGTAATACTATAAGAAAGGGATTGGCAGTAGTGGTAAACTACCTGGGGGGTGTGTTGTTTTGATTAGCTGGAGTGGTAAAGTGCCAGGTATGGCGGAGTAGTGGGAAATTACTAGGGTGGGGAGCACACCTCATCCACAAGCGTACCTGCATAATGAATATTGTATAGCTAACTCTGAGTAGTACCTCATATCTTTGAAGTGAAAAATTAAAAAAAAAAAGAAATGCAAGATAAAATCTTAGTGTTTGCATAAAATCCCAACTCTCTAAGAAAAAACACAAGATTAGTATAAATAGTAAAAGCTGAGAGAACTACATAGTTTCACTTTTAAATACTTAAAAATATAAATTTAAAAAACCAAAGTTTTAAAAATAAAACATAATGTAAATAAATATAACTTACATATTTTATAATATTGCTATGATTACTGGATAAAATTTTACTATTTCTACTCCAGTAAATTGATCAAATGTGATAAAAAGTTTAAATCCCTAGAAATGTTTACAAGTTAAAGTTAGGTCAGGCTCGGTGGCTCAGCCTGTAATCCCACGCCTTTGGAAGGCTGGAGTGAGTGGATTGCCTAAGCCCACGGGTTCGAGATCCGCCTGGGCAGCGAGACCTCATCTCTACAATAAATAAAAAAATCAACCGGCCGTGGTAGGGCATGCCTGTAATTCCGGCTACTTGGAAGGCTGAGGCAGAAGGATCGCCGGATCCCAGCAGGTCGAGGCTGCGGTGGCCAGGAGCGGCCACTGCACTTCCAGTCTGGGAGACAGAGTGAGACTCCAACTCAAAAAAAAATAAAAGTAAAAATAAAAAAAAGTTAAAGTTAGTTTCCATTTATAAAATTTGAACTAGATATTTGACAGAGCAATTTTTGATATGATATCTTAAAATGTTTCTAAAGTTGCCAAAACTTTTTTTATTACTAAAAAGTATGTGGGCTTTATCTCATTGATTGATATGATCTGTGATTTTTCTCTATTAATCTGTAAATAAGCTAGATTATATAAATTGATTTTGAAATATAAACCAGCCTTGCATCCCTGAGATAAACCACACTGAGTAATGGAACAGAATTACTTTTAAATATTTCTGAATTTAGTTTTTAACATTTTTCTATGAATTTTGCACTTATATTTATGACAGATATTGTCACTAATTTTTGTATTCTTTGGTTTCAATATCAATGCATTATTAGCATTGTGAAATGTATTTAGATGTCTTCTCTCTTCTGTTTTCTAGAAGACATTATGTAGAATTGGTGTTAATTTCTGGTTAAATGTGTTGTAGAATTTGTCAGCAACATAATCTGTTTTGGAGATTTGAGGAAGGAAATATTTAATTATAAATTTAATATATTGCTAATCAAATTATCTATTTAATTTGAGGAAATTGCATTGTTTTGAAAAATTATATTTAAATTGTACTGAGAAATTGTACTTAATTGCATTTTTGAAGGAATTACTCCATTCTCCTCTGTTGTCAAATTTATGTGTATAGTTTTATTGCTAGTTCTCCTTACTATCTTTCTGATGTTTTCAACAGAACTTTCATAGTCTACAGTGATATTCCAAATTACATCTATGATATTAGTAATTTGCAGCTTCTCCTTTTACTTCTGGCCAAGCTTGCTTAACATTTGCCCACTTTATCGACCTGTTCCAAAAAATCTACTTATTGCTCATGAATTTCCTCTATCTTTTTCCTGTTTTCAAGAACATTGATTTCTATTTTTTAGTATTTTTTCTTTTTCCTTTGCGTTTATTTTGCTCTTTTTTTCTGCATTCTTGATGGAAGAGTTTTGATGATTGATTTTAGGGATTTTTGTTTTAGCATTTCGCTTTTAATTACTCATAATAATTGTACATATTTGTAGGATAAAAGGAGTTGCTTTGATACATGTATACATTGGGTAAACATCAGATTAGGGTATTTGGCATATCCATCACCTCAGACATTTATCATATATTTTGCTGTGAGAACATTAATAATTTCTCATTCTAGATATTTTTAAAGGTATTGTCTGATATTGTTAATCATAGTCATTCTACTGTGCAATAGAACATCAGCATTTGTTTTATCTAATAATAACTTTGTACCTGTAGACCCATTTTTACCTTTTTCCTCCTCTACTTATCATTCTGAGACTTGGGTAACCACTATTTTATTCCCTACTTCTGTGAGATTAAATTTTTTAGATTCCACATACAAGTGAGATTATGCAGTATTTGTCTTCTGTGTCTGCCTTATTTCACTTTGCACGCTGTACTTTTTTATCTTTGTCATAGCTTTAGTTGAGTCCTATACATTTTAAAGTGTAGTTTTATTTTCAATCAGCTAAATGTATTTTTAAATTTGGCTTGAGATATTCTTTGACTCACATATATACAAGTTTGCTGTTTAGTTTTCAAGTATTTGTGAATTTCTGCTACTTTTTGAATTTGATTTTGTTGTGTTCAAAGAACAAACTATAAACTTTTATTTGTTTAAATTTTTTGAGGTGTGTTCTTTGCTATAGGTTATGGTTTGTCTTGGTAAATGTTCTGTGAACACTTGAAAAACATTATCAAATAACCACATGCACCCCATAAATATGTAGGCATAATTATCATGTACTGATAGCAAATATTTACAAATAAAAATGCTCATTCTACTGACGTTCTGTGATGTTAGATCCTGTTCTTAATGGTATTTTTATTTTATTTATTTTATATTTATTTGTTCTCCCAATTGTTGAGAAAGTGGTGTTGACATATCAAACTACATTTTTTGATTCTGTGTATTTTATGTTTTTGTTTACATATTTTGTAGTCTTTTTTTATTTGGTGCATACACATTTAGGATTGTTGTATCTTCATGGGTGACTTGCTCTTTTATTATTAGATAATATCCTTCTCTTTGCAATTAAGTTTATTAAGTTTGATAGCAAAATATAGCCATCTCTGCTTTATTTTAATTAATGCTTGCACAATATATTTTTCCATCTATCAGGTTTATCTATTATTATATTTCAAGTCAGTTTCTTGTACAAAACATATTAATGGTTCATGGGTTTTTAGTTCACTCTGCCAATATTTGTCTTTAATCAATGTATTTAGACTATGTTTATAATGAACATAATTATTGCTATGTTAGGGCTTATGTATGTTATTCTATGTTTGATTTTTCACAGTTCTGTCTTTTGATCACTTTTGCTTTTGCCTTTCTGTGATTTACTTAAAACTCATTTTAGAATTCCATTTTGGTGCACTTATTTCAGGGTGAAGCTCTCTTTGTAGAATTTTTTGTGGTTTCTCAAGTTCTTGCACTGTATATTCATACATTATCAAAATGTAATGTATTGTCATGGTATGAGTTCAAATGAAGGTTACAAACTTTACCTCTGTTAAATTCCTTTCCCTTTTATAATTTATTTGGCTTAAATATTTTCTCTGTGTATATTTAAAACCACATCATAAATTTTATAATTTTGGATAAATAAAGAGGAAAAGAAAAATCAATGCACTTATTCATATTTGGCTTACTGTGATCTTTCATCATTGCCAAGTTTTCAAAATTCTATTTTGATCATTACTTTTTTATTTAGAATACTTCTTTTAGCCATTCTTTCAGGGAAAGTGTATTTTTATTTTCTATCATATGAAAAGGTTTGACTTGCTATTTTGTGACTGCTACTTTAAAATCTTTGCCAGGTAATTCTAGCATATAATTTTTCCCAACACTGGCATCTATTGTTTATCATTATTATGTTGTCATTTAGTTTTGGGGTCTACTGGTCTTTTGTATGTCAAATAATTTTCTATAAAAAGGGCATTTTTAGTATTGTGTTATGAGATTGTACATTTTATTTAAACTTTCTGTTTTATCTGATTATCTTTGACATTGCCTATACAGAGGAAATTATTGATGCAATCTCATTATAAGTAGTTGGTATTTTAAAGAGACTAAATTACAGGTTGCTGGATATCCCTAGAAGGGGCCTGACATTCCTAGAAGGCTGTTACATGGTAGAAATAACAGTGAACTTTAAAAAATAAGATGAATAAAAATAAGACCATAGATACCCAAATGTATTAAATGTAGATAAAGAAGCATATGGAGCTGAAGCAAACAGACCTATTATAAAGAGGGCAAAAGATATGAGTAGACACTTATCAAAAGAAGACTCATGAGCAGCCAACAGATACATGATAAAATTCTCAGCCTCACTAATCATTAAAGAAATGCAAAGTAAAACCACACTGATACATTGCCTAACTCCAGTCAGGGTGGTCATCATCAATAACTCAAGAAACAACAGATGCTGGAAAGGATGCAGGGAAAAGGGAAAACTTCTACACCGTTGGCGGGGGTATGCACTAGTACACCTCTGTGGAAAATAGTGTGTCGATTCCTAAAAGATCTAAAAATTGATGTTCCATACTACCGAGCAATCTTCCTTCTGGGAATACATTCTCAGGAACTCAAATCACTATGAAAAGCATACCTGCACACGCAAGTTTATTGCAACATTATTCACCATAATAAAAACATGGAACCAACTGTGCAGCCCATCAAAAGTGGACTGAATTTTAAAAATATGGTACATACACATGATGGAATTTTAAGCAGCCACAAAGGACAAAATTATGAACCTCACAGAAACTTGGATGGAACTAGAGTCTAGAATACTCAGGGAACTATCACAGAAAAAAAGAACTGAGTACCACCTATTCTCACTCATAAGTGGACCCTGAGCAAATATCATAATGCTATAAGTATACCCCCGGGGGGGGTACACTTCATCAATAAGGGTACCTGATCTCAAACCAAATAAAGCAGTCATCAAAGTGAGACCCAAACTTTCCCTATACAATGACCATTATATACCTAACCCTGAATTTTACCTCACAACTTTAAAATAAAAATTTTTTGAAAAGGAGTATATGGAGGAAACTTTATAGCTGCAAATACTTATTATTATTATTTTTTAAATATATCAAATCAGTAACCTATTATTCCACCTCAGTACACTGGAAAATGATACACAAACTGAACCTAAGTTAGGGGGAAAAAGGAAATAAGGCAGACTAGAATAAAAATTAGTAACATAGATACTAGAAAAACAATAGAAAATTGGTCTTTCAAAAGATCAGTAAAATTGGCAAACCTGTAGCCAGACTGACAGAATAGAAAGAGAGGGAGAAGGAGAGAGAGAGAGGGAGAGAGAGAGAGAGAGAGAGAGAGAGAGAGAGAGAGAGAGAGAGAGAGGAGAGACACTTAAATTATCAAAGTTAGAAATGAAAATGAAAGCGGGATTATTACTATTACTAGTGACATTTCAAAAATAAAAATATGAAGAAATATTATGAACAGTTGTTTGCCAACAAATTAGATAACTCAGATGAAACTGATAAATTCCTAGAAAAACAAAAACAACTAAAACTAACTAAAGAAGATTTAGAAAATCTTAATATATCTATAACAAGCAGGAATATTCAATTATTAACAAAAATGCTTGCTGCAAAGAAAATTCCAAAAATAAATTCCTCACTGGTCAATTCTACCCAACTATTAAATAAGAATTAATACCAATTATTCACATTTTTATAAAAAAGTAAAGTAGAGAGAAACACTTTCAACTTATTCTATGATGGCTTATTATCCTGATACCTAAAAGACATCAAAGAAAAAAATAAATAGAGTGCAATATCCCTTGTAATTGTAGAAGTCAAGATTCTCAAATAAATTCTATTTAACCACATGCAGGACCATGTGAAAAGAGTTACATGCCATGGACTAATGGAATTATCTCAGAAATACAAGATTGTTTTACCATATAACAATCAGTTAATGTAATATGTCATATTAATATAATAATGACAAAAACATGTAATTCTCTTAATAGACACAGAAAAGCAAATGAAAAAAATTAAATAGATTTTAATTTATGATTTATGATAAAAACAAAAAATAGAAATAGAAGGGAACGTCCACAATCAGATAAAAGGCATCTACAAAACCCCCTCTGATTAATAACAGACTTAATGGTGAAAGATTGAACTTTTATACACTGCTCGTGGGACTGTAAAATGGTGTTGGCACTTTGGAAAATAGTCTGGAACTTCCATGAAGGGAAATCATAGAATTATCATTTGATCCCTTCATTCCACTGTTAGATTTATATATCTAAGAGAAATGAAAATTTATAGCAACGTTGTTTATGATAGCCTGTAAGTAGAAACAAACCAAAAGCTCAACAACTGATGAATGAATAAGCAAAATTCATACTTATATCAATTGATATTAGTCAACAATAAAAAGAAAAAATACTGAAATATGCTATAGCATGAATGAACCTTGAACACATTATGCAGAGATATAGAAGCCAGTCACAAAATCCACGTTTCATATAATTCTATTTATATAAAGTATCTTGAGGGTAGGAGTGATTTCATATGGAAGGAAATTGACATGACTGCTAATAGTTGAGAGTTTCTTTTTTTTTCCTTTTGAGTTGATGAAAATAATCTCAAATGGATTTTCATGATGACGTATAACTTTTGCAATATATTACAAACCTGTAATTGCACTCCAGACTGGCTGATGAAGTGAGACTCCAACTCCAAAATAATAATAATAATAATTAATATTTATTTGTTTGTTTGTTTATTTATTTATTTATTTATTACAAATCATTGAATTCTGAAAAGAAAATCACAATTTTGAACCCAATCTTAAACATTCTGAAACCGAGACGTGGGGGATAGGCTCAAGAAGTTTTCCAAGCGATTCAGATGCTGGCTAAAATTTGAGAAACATGGAATGAAACATGAATACTTGGAAGCAGGAAGTTCAGTAAGAAAATCATAAAAAACAGCAGAGACCAAGGGAGAGAAAGCAAGTCATCTATATGGTAAAGGAAAAATATTCAGAAATGTATCAGTATGGTTTTATTTGATAAGTAATCTTCGTTATGTGAATTCGCCTATAGATATAATTCTTTCTGAAGGAAATTTTGGCTTTTTCTATGGCAATAGTTCTCGAATATGACTACATATTGGAATCACATGTATCGAGAAGAGGTGCCTTTTAAAAAATAGACTAAAAGATTCTATGCACCTAGAGCTTCTGCTGAAGTTGGCTTGGAGAATGGCCCGATTGTTTTCAAAGCTTATAATGTATACTCAATGTTGCCAACCTTACTCCCATTACTCCTGGGAGTAATGGCTAAGATGCTGAAGTTGTTTTTTCCTTTGCCAACCATAGCTCTTACAATATACCCCTAATTACATGGAGTTGAAGAGCATGACACATCAACTGATTGCGGAAAGGGATTGAATGTAATACCAAAACCATGAATACGAAGCATTTTGAATTCTTTTGAGTATTATGACTGTATGTAAGGTAGTGAGACTCTCCTACAAATTCTAAGTTAGAGTATCATTAGTTGACAGTATTAATCTGCTGTTTAATACTTTGGAGGTTTTCTCTTTTGTTTACCACAGTATGTTTGTTCCAGGACCTGCAAATATCAGAAACAAATTCTGCCCTGCTAGAGCTTAATCTTTTTGAGACTAAGATTGCAGCACATACTTAAGGCCAGATGAGTGTCTTGGCGGTCACTGAAATAAGTCATTATTTACAGAAAAGGAATCACAGTGCGACTGAATTGTGATTTCTAACATTTTGTAACTTGTAATAAAAAGAAAATAAAATCTTGGCCCAGTTTGTCTAACCTGATAAGAAAACATGACAACTTTCTATCTCTTTTGCAACCTGCAAAGTTTGCTCTGTGATATATGACAACTAGGTACAGGTGAAGTGTGCGTGACTAAATTTCAGTAGCAATTAAAATAAAAATATCGATTATTTAATAATTGTTCAGATCTTGATTAAGAATGACTGGACTCTTAGTGATACAACAGGGAGAGAGCATTGGCTCACTACCATGATTACTGATGGGAGTCACCAGGGAAGTTTTAAACATTATTTATGCCTAAGTCAGACTGTGGTGTATTGAAGCCTGAGGTATCTGGAGTTTAAAAGCTCCCCAAGTGACACTTGTGTGCTGTCATCCATGAGATCCACTGGTCTGGAGCCAAAACTGTAAGATTTAAAACCCTGTGGAACTCTCTGATGTATCTGCTGGAATGAATGAAAGGTCCTTTTACTTCTGACATGGTAGTTAGAAAAAGTGGCACAAATTAGCATAGCTATAGTGTATAAGCACTAAATCAAATTTGAGAAAGTATAGTTTTCAGTCCTTTGATACTAGTCCAGGCTTCCAGAGCTCAGAGATCTTAATTATTAAGGCTAAGTAAGCCCTTTAAGACTCGTCCTGGTGCACTGAGTCTGAAGACAATATAAAAGTGTTGTATGAGAAATATTTGTAATGGGGTCTGGATACCTATATTCTTAGTAGCAAGGTGATTACCATTGCTGCAGGCTGGGGGTAGTACTGTTAGAAGTAGAACATAGCTAGTTAAGAAGGGAGGTTCATGAGTTTGGGACAATCTATTTCAGTTGTGAACACTGATTGGATTTTGCCAGCATAAGTTTATATGGTGCCAGTGTCTACTTTGACAGGCAAGTTATAGAACTGGGGAGGGGTAGTGGGGGAAGCCCTGTTTGTCCCTTTTCTCACCACCTCACTCCATGGATCTTGTATTCTCGGTGGCAGGACAGAACAGAGTAAACAAAGAAAACGAAAAAAGCAATTGTGTAATATCCTATAAAGACTTAAGAGCACAGAAAATAAGTGAATGAATGAATGAATAAATAAATAATAAAAATAAAATAAAAAGAAAGAATATTGGCTAGACATGGTGACGTATGCTTGTAACCCAGCACCTTGGGAGGCAGAGGCAAGAGTACTGCCTGAACCTAATGGTTCAACACTATTCTAGGCAACATGGCGAACCCTCATGTCTACAAGAAATCAGAAAATTAGCTGGGCATGGTAGCCTGCGCATGTAGTTCCAGCTACTCAGAAAGCTGAACGGAAGGACAACCTGAGCCCAGCAGGTCGAACCTTCTGTACTGTGAGCGTGCCACTGCACTCCCGCCTGAGTGACAGAGATGGGAAAAATTTTTAAAGCCTATCTAGAATACAGGTTGTTTTTCTTAGTTTTAACTTGACAAGGCATGTTATCAATCTTCAGGAAAGAACACTTTCTAATGTAACTTCTAATAAATTTGCACTTCAATAAAGCTAAATATGTCCAAATTGAATTATAAAATCTTTCTTGTTAATTTATGCCAAGGCCACATACATGCAAATCAAACTTCTGAAATCAACTCTATGTCAATGCATTTGAAAGATTAAATGTATATCTGCTCAGTGATGGTTAAAATGTTAAATTGTCCTAAGTCAATTTCATTTTGTGGTGATATATCTGTGTTACTTTTAATATTATTATTTGCAAAAACTCACCAATTGTATACAGATGCACATAATTTAAGCTAATAGAGCTTTCAAAAGATAATGTATTTTATTCTTAGAAATGCTACTAAAGGTTGGGCATGGTGGCTCATGCCTGTAATCCCAGTACTTTGGGAGGCAGAAGCAGAGGTGTGCTCAAGCCCAGAAGATCGAGACCAAGATTAGCCTGGATAACACAGTGAGACCTCATCACTGTTAAAAAAAATAATGAAAAAATTAGCTGGGAATGTTGGCGTAAGTCTGTAATTCCAGCTACTTGGGAAACTAAGGTGGAAGGATTGCCTGAGCCCAGGAGGCTGAGGCTGCAGTGAGCTGTTATCCACTGCACACCAGCTTTGATAGCAGAGTGAGACACTGACTCAGAGGGGAAAAAAAAGGAAAAAAGAAAGAAATGCTACTAAAATCAGATGATTAACATTGGTGACAATATCTCTAAATTATTATTGGCATGGCATAGCTTTTGATGTATACAATCTTAATCTTATATTGTTGTTTCAGTATCCATTAAGGATTTATAGGAAGTCATTTATGTTATATGTACAATGAAAATAAATGCATAGTGGAAAATGAAGATAAAATAACCGAGTATTTATAAAGATTAACACTTGTAAATTTTTAATTTTTTTTTAATAGAGATGAAGTCTTGCTATGTTGCTCAGGCTAACCTTGGTCTCGAACTTCTGGATTGAGCAATTCTCTGATTCTGCCTCCTAAAGTGCTGGGATTACAGGCATGAGCCACTGTGCCCAACCTTTAGTAGCATTTCTGAGAATAAAATATATTATCTTTTGAAATCTCTATTAGCTTAAATGAGCTCTATTAGCTTTAATTTGGCCAGGTAAAAATTAAATAACATAAAAATAAATAATGTGTATTTTTTTTAAGTTTTGATGTTACTTATTATAATTTCAAAACTAACAAATCTAAAAACAAAATAAGTACTACACATACTCTTAAGTAGTGAAGATTTAACTTGAATTTCACAGAACATGGAAAGCATCCTGTTGATCTCTGATCTTGAATTAGAAAACAAAACAATGCAAACAAGCAAGCAAACAAAATCTTTATTCATTTTTACCTTGAAAATTGAATATTTTTTAAAATTATGATCACAGGCCACAAATACTTGAGTATAATTGACAGTAGAAATCTTAGATATTTTCCTTTTTCATGATGTCTCAAAATATTGTTTAAATTAATTGACTTAAAAACCACAGTTGTCATTAGATTTATTACAAGGTCTTATTTTTAAGTGTATTAATTAAAAAGCATATATATCAGTATATCTCATTTTAAAAATTTTTTGAAGTTTCCAAATATATGTCAGGCCACACTTTATTTAATAAAGGATTATTTATATTCTATATAAGTTCACTCCAAGAATTACCTTATAACAACAAAATAAAATGAAAGGTTTTGGAGCATTATACATATTATGGTAAATTTTGTGTATAAATGGCAGTGGAAAATAAATATATGAGCAAATATGTATTTATTATACGTGTAAAATACCTGTAAAAAAACAATCAATAAACTCATAACACTAGTCAATTCCAGTAGAATTAACTAAATATATGATTCAGAGGCAAGCAAAAGAAATCCTTTGTAACTTTTGAATTGTGAGACTAATGTTTATATAACCTTAAAAAATAATTATAAACTTAAAATTATAAAAAATAAAAATAGTTACTACCCAGGGATAATAAACATACAAACTGTTGTAGACTGTTTAAAAATAAAGTTCATATTGTCATGTCTATTATGATATTTTAACTTAATTGTTGGAACTAGTGATATGTCTTATGTTGTGTTCAATCAATATGAGCAATAAATTATAAGAGATACTAGCTTATTTTGGAATGTTCTTTTTATGAAATGTATTGGAATCTTCAGTAAGAGTATTCAATTCTTACATGATTTACACTCCATTCAAATTTGTCAGACTTCTATTAATGTAAAACAATTTTTGAACACTATTAACAACTCTGACTTAATTTTAACTCATCAACTAGACATGAACTGTTCCAAATAGTATTATCCATTCTCTCTGCCATCACATGGTTTTACGGTATCAGAATTAAATTACTCTAATGACTTGTCATGATTTATCATCCAGAGAATGAATAAATCTATACTTTCTATTATTAATCTCATTACTCTCATGCATGACTTGACATTATAAATTATCTTGAAAAGAAAAATGTTTTGCTCATTTTTTTTTAGCATAGCATATTAAAATATCCTTCTCATATCGAGGGGAAATGTACACATGATTAGCAATACAAATGTATATTTTATATATAGCACCACCATTTAAATTTTTTCTAAAAATACATTCAGTTGTGTGTTACTTTTCAGTTGAACAAGAGTCCATTTCAAACATTCTTTTAGGTGTGTGGCACAGCATTTTTGTGTGCTATAGGTAGCCAATACACAAGTGATAATTCAAATTACAAATTATTTAATAATTAAATAGTCTATACATCTAGAAAAACTAGTAAATAATAACACAATTTAGAAGGGACACTAAAAAAGCAAAATTTTACTGTGAAATTTTATATATATACATTTTTTTTTATTTTTTTTTCCATTACGATCTCAATTTATCACCCAGGCTGGAGTGCAGTGGCATTATCACAGCTCACCCTAGCCTAGATCTCCTGGGTTCAGGAAGTCCTTCTATCTCAACCTCCTGAAGAGCGGGAATACTGGCACACACCACCATACTTGGCTATTTTTATTTTTTATTTTTATTTTTATTTATTTATTTTTTTTGAGTTGGAGACTCACTCTGTCCCCCAGACTGGAGCGCAGTGGCCGCTCCCGGCCACCGCAGCCTCAACCTGCTGGGCTCCGGCGATCCTTCCGCCTCAGCCTTCCGAGTAGCTGGAACTACAGGCGTGCATTACCACACCCAGCTGATTTTTTGATTTATTGTAGAGATGAGGTCTCGCTGCCCAGGTGGGTCTCAAACCCGCGGGCTCAGGCAATCCACTCACCTTAGCCTCCCAAAGGCGCGGGATTACAGGCTGAGCCACCGAGCCCGGTTTATTTTAAAAAATTTTTGTAGAGAGGAGGTCTTGTTATGTTGCCCAAGAAAATCTCCAGCTCCTAGGCTCAAGCAATCCTGCCACCTGGCATCCCAATGTACTGGGATTACAGGAGTAAACCGCTGTGTCTGGTTTAAACTATAATATTGTTGAGGTTTATTTCAGCTTTGCTTGTATGTTTGATGCAGTCTTAGTGTGAATTATGGTTTAATGATTATTTTTCAGTATGTTTACTACTTTAACACTAGAGTTCACCATAAGCAATGTGCTTAGTTGTCCTCCAATTCCATTTATTTAATTACTTCCAATAATGAAACTATTAAAATGAAGGGGAAACTTGAATTATTAACTTGCACACTAAAATATTTTGAGTTTGTGTTATTAGACAATAATGAACAATAATAAACATTTTTGAGTGTTTGCTGTGTTTATTAACTTAAATAAATCTTAATTTATAAATTATAGTTGAAACACAAAAAAAGGCAGAAAATGTATAAAATAGCTGAGACCTTATTAGTTACTAGACATCTTTGTCCTACACTATGACACCTGGTTGTTATAAGAACCAGTTAAAGCTGGGCTCGGTGACTCAGCCTGTAATCCGGCGCCTTTGGGAGGCTGAGGTGAGTGGATTGCCTGAGCCCGCGGGTTCGAGACCCACCTGGGCAGGCGAGACCTCATCTCTACAATAAATCAAAAAATCAGCCGGGCATGGTAGCACATGCCTGTAATTCCGGCTACTCGGAAGGCTGAGGTGGAAGGATCGCCAGAGCCCAGCAGGTCGAGGCTGCGGTGGCCGGGAGCGGCCACTGCGCTCCAGTCTGGGTGACAGAGTGAGACTCCAACTCAAAAACAAACAAAAAAAACAGTTAAGTTCTATTGTGGTCATCTTTCTTTTCCACAAATTAAGGAAATTTGACTAAATATGTAATAATCTATGTAACTGAATAATCTGACACCATATCAATTACTTAATTACATCCCATGCTTATTAGTCCTTAAAGATTTGAGGTTAATAAGATAAATCTTGTTGTTTTCTTTTAAACTTTTTTTTTTAACCATGTCTCCAGGTACTAGTAAAGCATATTGTCCTCAGATACTGTAGCTTTTACTTGTTATAAAACATTGTCAGATAGTAGACTGGGAGAACTGAATCAATTAATATGCTAATAAATCATCACTTAGTACCATTAGGTAACAATAAAATGCTATGATTAAGAATACATCCTGGTTCCAGACTCCCTAGCTTTGATCTCAGTTCCACCGAATGCTATCTTCATGACCTTGAGTAAGTGCTTTAATCTCACTAGATTTCATGTAAAGAGTGCAGATAACAAAAAATAACTATCTTATAGTTTTCCTAGAGTCACTAAGAAAGTTATTCATAAAAAACTTGTAACATTGCTTGGCCCATATTAAAGATTATAAAATAAGTAGCTATTTTTATGATGATGATCATCATTATTTTATTGTCATTGTCATCATCATAAAAAAATTTCATTTTTGGCTAATATATTCAGAGCACACAGAACAATGATTTGCATGCAGCAGTTACTCAATAAATTTCTGTGTAATGTGTGAATGTATGAATGACTTATAACATTGTCTTTTTTTCATATATCATTGAATTTTCACAAACCTGTGAGCTGATACATATTCCCATTGTAGAGATGACAGTAAAATTGAGAAAAAAAGAAGAAAAAAGACTCAACCAAGAAGTATATAGGTGTGGTGTCAGAATTTAATCTTAACTCTATAATTCATTTAACAGTAATTGAGTAACTTCAACCCCTTAGATCCAGTGTTTCCTACATTTTCTTCCTAGCAAGGAAATTGCAATAGACATCATGAAAGTTTAGCACTGAAAGAGTCCCCAGTTACTTGAAGTTCTGTAGATGATTAGATGATCACAATAGCTATGTCATCCACGGACTGCACTCCTTCATGAATAATTTATAAAGTAAATTCCTGAAAATCATATTCCTTAAGGTATTATTCTTTCTCTTTCAAAAATCTTGGCAAATGTCAGAATAGTTGTGAAAGTTTTCTATAGTTGAAACACTGTAATTATATTTTCTAAAATGTACTCTAACAACATTCCTAATATACTATATATTGCATGTCTCTTACCAATCATCATTCTCAGAAAGAGGTCAAAGCATGCTTAAAATGCTAACCTAGATAGCCAACATTAATAAGTAGAATATTTAAATTAAGTTAAATATAACTTAAAAAGAAAAACAAAAAATGAAATTGCATTTATATAGGAAGAATAATCACTGAACTGTGCTACCTCAAATAATACATCTCCTAAATGTCATTTTGGGCAGGATAAAATATTAAACTTTAAATTTTACAGAAATTCTGAGGGTGCCAACAAAATGTATACATATTTCAAGTGATGTTTGCTGTAATCAGAAGTGTCTGGACACTGATAGTAACCACTGTGAGCACCTCTTGTAATTGCAGAAGTCAAACTAGCAGAAGTCAAACATGCAAAAAAGCAGGCTGAATTGAGATAGTAGGGACATAATCTATTCATCCTATTGAGTATTACAATTTTAATTGTTTTTTCCTTTCTTAAAATGAGTATACATTTTTTGGCACCCTCAGTATATTATGTATACTGAACTGTCCCTATTGATCGCATGTGGGATATTGGAGAAAAATGCCACAGTTCATGAAAATGAAACAATCCTAAAATATAGTGAGACAATGGATAAAGTGTCAGCAACTATATACAAGACAATGAAGGTCACTTATTATTTATTCAAAATATATTCTGAAATATTTAAATAGTTAAGTAAAAATGTGACTATAGTTTTTAATATTTTGATACTATTTTTAGTAGAAAAAACAGGCTGAATTAAGATAATAGGGACATAATCTATTGAACACGTGAAATATCAGACTGTAGATGTTAGTATGCAATTTCACTGAGTTATCACAACATCTGTATAAAGTAAAAATAGGTATTATACTTTATTTAATGTGGAAAGATTAAGTGAGTTGGCATTGTTCAGTCAGGGAGTAATAATTTTAAGATTCAATCATTTGTACTTTCAATACCATATGTTGATTCCAGTAAGTCCTATAAGCCAAAAATATTTGCAAAACCACAAATTTCATTTTGAAAAGGTAATGGTAGCTTTTCTTAATGTACATTTAATAGTTTAGTGGAGGATATTTCTTAGTTTATGTTGCGAGGTTGCTAGTAAACTAGTTAAGAAGATTAGTAAAGAGATAAAATATGCTTTAATTAAAACAGAATTAATTTTTTTCTGACTGTATAAATTACTTTCTTCATGATGTCAATGTAAAACCCTAAATTAGGTTACCAGAAAAATTTGTAAAATTTGATGTCTTAGAGCCTTCAAAAGCAGAGAAAAAAATGTATTTTCTGAATTATTCTAGACTTCTCTAAAAAGAAGGGACAGAATCAATAAAGATTTATCAAGTTTCTGTTAATCTTAGTTTTCCTCATTTTAACCGAAATATTGTAATTATAAAAACACAATTTCAAGTTTGATGTTAATCTGAAGAAAGTTGAAAACACTCAAACTTTATTTTATTTTCAACTTCCTACACAACTATAATAAAGGCAGTAAAATTAAGATTTTCAGAGTCTTAAGACAGAAGTACCCACATTTTTGAAGGACAGAGAAGATCCACTGCTGTCAAATAAAGCTCAATACATAATGCATATATACATGCATCATATAGCAATAAACACATTCAAGATTAAAGGAAGAAAATCTTAAAAGAAATGTATTATATATTGTTCAGGACTACTATGAGTTTAGTATTCCTTATCTGAAATGCTTGGGACCAGAAGTGCTTTGGATCTCAAATATTTTTAGATTTTAGAATATTTGCATTACACTGGTTGAACATTCCTACTCCAAAAACTTGAAATCATGATTGTTCCTATGAATATTTCCTTTGAACAGCAATTGGCACTCAAAAGAGTTTCAGATTTTGGAGCATATTGGAGCGTATACATATACAGGAATGTTCAACCTGTATTTATATATGTATTATTAAAAATCAGTTACTAGAAGAAAATTCAGTACTGAATAATTTTTTATTTTAACTTTGCTGTTGAGGGTTTATAGTTAGCTTGTCATAACTGTGATAGTTACTATACATTTATATGACATATATGTACACACATATGTATGATTGACTTAGATTATTAGACGTCAGAAACAGCCTTAAGATTTAAGCATAAAATGTGCTTTGGGAACCATAAAACTAATATACAAAAAAAAATTCCTGAGCCCTAGTATTAAAAGAAAAACGTTTATAAAAAGAACATACATCATTGTGGCACACAGACTAAGTGACCATTTGATTTTTACTCCTCAAATCACATTTAGTGAATTTTTCTTCTCTTAAATATTGATGAACTGACCTGCTTCTAACCAATAAAATATCATGAAAGGGTTGATATTTAACAACTATGATTGTGCTATTTAAGATTGTCTTTCTAGTGAACTTGGTTTGGAGTCTTACTGCTTCCTGCTCTTCTGCTGTCTTTAAATTAGGAAGCTTCCATCTTTTGAATGGTCTATGGAAAAGGGTATGTGGCAGAGAACTGTGGGTAACCTCTTGGACCAGAGGGTGGCTCAGTCTGACATCCTGAAAAAAATCTAAAAATTTTAGACCTAAAAAGACAAGGAAATAAAGGATCCTCCAAATATTAGGGAATTGAAAATGGATCTCTTCTCTCTCTTCCCACTCACGCTAATCAAAAGGTACAAAGTTTTAGTTCTGTAAGACAAATAAGTTATGGAGAATTGCTGTACAGTATGGCGACTATAGTTAATAATGCTGTATTGTATACTTTAAATCTGCTAAGAGAGTATATCTTAAATTTCCTCACCACACACATAAAAATAACTATGTAAAGGAATGGATATATTAAATAGCTTGACTGTAGTGATCATTTAACTATGCATATGTGTACAAAATCTCATGATGAACACTTACATCTACACAATTTCAATAAAAATTATAAAAATAAATGAGTAAAATTATGATATACACAGAGGACATTTAGGAAAATTTTACAATCCAATAACAGAAAAATATCTTTGAAACTATTTTTACCTCAGTCACCAATTCAAATATTTATTATATATCATATGTTTATTTCTGTCACTGTATTTGAAGAACAAATGTGCAAGAGAATCTCTGTTCTCAAAGATGTTACATTTTAACATGGAGTAATGTCATATTTTGTGACAAAAATCATGTGATCATAAGTGTCCATAGTTATAAAATTGATATTTAGAGTCTAAATCAAAAGTTCATTACTCAGTATAACTTTAGTATAATTTGAAATCATACCTCTAACATTTCACCTCAGTTTCAAAATTAATGGCAAGTGACCTGTCATTAGTTACATTTAATTTGTCAGGATCTCAATTTCTACAAGTTAAATAAGATAAATCCAATATATTAAATAAGACTAAAGAACTACTTAACATGTTTTTGTATCTATCAATCAAAACTTAGTCATAACAAGAGAGAAATGTTTGAATTCTAAATATAGCTCTGAAATGTAGAGATTGCTTGCTTTGTGGTTCATTTTCTTTTCTAACGCAGTTAAAACAGTAATTTTTCCCCAGTATTCAGTTAGTCTCAAGACTGACACAATCTATTTGAATACATGTTTCTATCTATAAACCAAAAATATAATTTAGCACAATCTGCTATTTCAGTCATTTATTTTTTCTGTTAGTACCTAAAAGTCAGTATTTTTTGCTTCATTGTTTTGTCATTTATTACATAATTAGATTATTTAAATTCCTTACCCAAAAGAACATTTTTCTTTAAAAATGTCATTTGAGAGAGAAAACAAAGAATTTATAACAATTACAAAGATAATCCATTTTTTATTATCTACAACATGTTGAACATAGTTTAAAATCTAGGCAAATGAAATATAAGAAACCATGTCCAGACAAAAATTGAGAAAAAATATTCACTCTGTTAATGTTTCAGAATATCTTGACCTTACTCTTTCTTAGTGACCACAGAAAATTGGCTAATAGTTACCCTATATTAGCTGCTAATGTTCAATTCTATTGGTTTTCTATGAAGGCATTGTCATGGCAACCTCTGCATAGATTTACTAACCTATTATTCTATGAAAATGGTGTCCCAGAAAGGTGTGAAATAGATTTACTCTTGACAGCTCATTAAACAGGTAACTTTTAGATGAGGTGTGTATTGGGATGTCTGAGGGAATATTACTCCCTACGATTCTGAAGTGCTTGAAGCTTAATCAAAGAAGAATAAAAATTATTCCAAAATATTCATCTGCTAGGTGATAACTATTGCATAAAGATTACTACTAATCTAAAATGCAATTTTCTTGGATTTCATATTTATCCTGATAATTAAAAGCTAGAAAAAAACTGGGTCTCAGGTTAATACAGCATCAAAATCATATTTCTGTTTCTTCTTAGATAATTTATTTTAAAATATTGCATTCAGTGAATTCAATAATACCATAGAATTTGAAAAGATTATAATATCAAGTGTCACTTAAACTAGGTATCATTTTAAGAAAACTTAATTCTTTTAGGATCGGGTCTCTCTGCATTTGACATTTTGAAAGTCACTTCTCTATAGAGTTTTCTTTACTTATCATTAAAGAGTAAGCACTGATTAAGGCAAACTCCAAGACTGATTCCAGATCTAATAGCTGTAATTTTACAAAAGAAATAGTTTCATATTATATTTTAACATTAATAATAAACTTACTTTGAACAACTTAAACCCATTATAATTCTGCTCCATAATAATGCTCCCTATGTCTGTTATAAGCTAAATTTTAAAACTTTCCAATTTGACATGTTAAAGTGCTGAAATATCAAAAAAGTCATGGTTAAGACATTTAGGAAAAAAATGACTGAGAATATCACATTAGCTGATTAGATGCCTATAACTTTAAAAATACTTCCTTTTGCAAGAAAAATATTAAAAGGAAGAAATGATTTAATTCTAAGCTCATACAGAAGAGACATTTTCTTATTTTAAATGGTTATAATTTATTAACAACATATGCTAATTATAATAATGTATAATTAACAAATATATTAATAAATTATAGCAATTAATAAGCTAAGTCACAGACTATAACACAATGGGCTTTAAACATAGAGTATTATATATAGAATATGCATTAGCTAATGTAAAATAATTAGTAATATATTTATAACGGTACACATGTGAAGAAACATAAACTCAGTATAAAATTATGTATTTTGCATTATATTTAAAATAAATTTTTAAAATGTAAGAAGAAAATATTGAGATAATAACATATTTTCTCAGAGATATTAAGAAAGCTATACAATACAAACACATTTAAAATACAAAGTTGTGACTGGGCAGGGTGATACATGCCTATAATCCCAACACTCTGGGAGACCGAAGCAAGAAGATTACTTGTGCCCAAGAGTTCAAGACAAGCTTAGGTAACATAGCAAGACTTCATCCCTACCAAAAAAAACAAAAACAAAAAAACTAGCCAGGCAGGCATGCACCTGTAATCTCAGCTACCTGGGCTGAAGTTCAAGATTTGCCTGAGCCCAGGAGGTTGTGGCTGTGGTGAACCATGATTATGCCACTGCATTACAGCAGGCAATGGAGTGAAGCTCCACCTCAAAAAAATAAAAAAGGAAAGAAAGAACATGAAATAAAATACAAAGTTGCAAACATAATATTAAGTTGTCCTAAGTAACAATAATAATAATTTGGTAGCAAATTTTCCTAAAATATTTTGCACTTTCTCATATATGCCTTTTTTTCTTGATGGCTCCTGCAATGTACTATAGATGCAAAGAAATACATAAAATGTAGTTTAACAAATAATTATGGAACTATGACCCTTGTTATTCCCACTTAAATCAATATTATAATAACCAGGAAAATGATTAGTTGCAAATAGAAAAATAACTTTGCAATATTATAAATATATGAGCGGTCAATTTATTCTTGTAAATGTATATTCACACTATATCAACCTCATATCTTCATTCCTTTAAACATTATCATCATGACCATCGCCTCAGTTAATCTCCTTATGTTGCAACTATCTTTAATAAAATCACAAATGCATTAATAACATCCCATCAAGTCACATAGGTCAAACAAAGTCCCATAGCTTATAGCTAAATCACACTCATCAGCTTTGGATTATTGAAATGTAGACAAAAATTAATTGCTGCAAACAAGTCTGATGTTAGATGGTAGAAGTATGAATGAAGAAATATAAATGGAAAGAATCACACTATTTATACTTATATTCATATAAAAAGGCAGGCATACTCATAACTATTAAAGTACTCATTTTTGCAACTGGTCCCATGATCGTAACTGTTATTTTATTTATTATCATAACTGCTCATTCTGTATCTCTTTTATTCTGAGGTTTCACTTTAGTTAGTCATGGCTCCTTGCCTAATTGACTGACCTCAATAAGTCTATCTGATGGACCTTGATAATCGGCAAAACTGCCTATCAGGCTAGTTTTCTATTAAAAAATTATAACGGGAATATAAACCATAGGCCCAGGGAATCTACACAAATTCCTTCCTATCACTGGTGGGTAATAAGAATTTTTCCCTTCCCTTACATCAGCCAGTATAGTATCCCCCTTTCTTGCCTATTGATTGATTTACACAGGGCGTTCGTAGTGGCTGAGTTGCAAGTAACTTGCTCGTGGTACATCATAAAGGGTAATAGTGAAAGGAGACATCCCATCTCTTTGATTCTGGTCTTGCAAAACTGACTTAGATAGAGATAACATTATACATTGGTCACCGATTCTGAGTATTTCCCACATTACAGAGGACATTTTCTCAGTAGGGTAAAGCACCACCTTCTTTCTGAAGCTACAACTAATCTTCAAGGTCATCGCACCATTCTTTCAGAACATCTGCATCAAGCTCATGAACATAAGCCCATTTCCTGATGGTCATTTACTGTAAAGCTCAGAGATATTCTTTCAGAAACAGTACTGTGTAACAAGAGTGTTATTGGAAAGAAAAGCAAATGCATATTCAAGTAAAGTACCTCTTTCAATGAGAAAAAAGTGCTGCCCTTCCATAATGAAATTTTTTTTTAATAAATATTTTTATTATGATTTTGTGGGGTACTGTTAAGGTTTAGGTGTACAATTACATTTCATTCAGGCACCCTGTTGATAAGAGGTGTTTC
>NW_007252949.1:548805-585442 GCF_000164805.1 Carlito syrichta
AATCCCATCCCCCTCCCCCCCATAGTTTCCCAGTACCGTCAGTCATTTTCTTATAGTGTTACATTGGATGTTCAAGGTCCATTATATGAGTGAGAGCATGTGATACTCGGATCTTTATTTCTGTGAGAGGTCACTCAGTATTATAGACTCTAGTTCCATCCAGGTTGCTGCGAAATTCATGATTTTGTTCTTTTTAATGGTTGTGTAGTATTTCATCATGTATATGTACCACATTTTTTTAATCCAGTCCTCTTTTGATGGGCAGCATGGTTGTTTCCAGGTTCTTGCTATTGTGAACAATGCTGCGATGAACATACGTGTGCAGGTATCTTTTTTATAGAGTGATTTGAGGTCTTCAGGGTATATTACCAGTAGGGGGATTGCGGGGTCATATGGAAGGTCGATTTTTAGAGCTTTTAGGAATCGCCACACTACTTTCCACAGAGGTTGCACTAGTTTACACTCCCACCAACAGTATAGAAGTGTTCCCTTTTCACCACACCCTCTCCAGCAGCTATTATTTTTTGAGTTGTTGATAATTGCCATTCTGACTGGAGTTAGGTGGTATCTCAGTGTGGTTTTGATTTGCATCTCCCTGCTGATTTGTGAGGTTGAGCATTTCTTCATGTGTTTGTTGGCTGCTCTGATGTCTTCTTTTGTGAGGTGTCTGTTTATATCTTTTGCCCATTTTACAATGGGGTTGTTTGTTTTTTTCTTTTCAGCATGTTTCAGTTCCTTGTAGATCCAGGATGTAGATCCAGACCTGGAGTTGGCAAATACTTTTTCCCGGTCTGTAGGCTGTCTCCCTGCTCTCTTGATGGTTTCTTTGACTTTGCAGAAGCTTGTCAGTTTAATAAGGTCCCACTTGTCTATCTTCTCTCTTATGACCCGTGGGTTTCGGGTTTTGTTCAGGAATTGAATGCCAATTCTGATTTCCATGAGGGTATTTCTTTCCTTTTCTAAGGTTCTTATGGTTTGAGGTTTTACGTTTAGGTCTCTGATCCATTTGGAGTTAACCTTTGTGCATGGGGATAGATAGGGGTCCTGTTTCAATCTTCTGCATGTGGTCAGCCAGTTTTCCCAGCATCATTTACTGAATAGGTTCTCCTCTCCCCAGTGGTAGGTGGTGGGGGCTTAGTCGAAGATTAAGTTGATGAGTTGGTTGAGAAATTGAGGTTTTGCTTCTGGAATCTCAATTCTATTCCATTGATCTATATGCCTGTTCCTGTACCAATACCAAGTTGTTTTGATGATTGTAGTTTTATAGTAAAGTTTGAAGTTCGGTAATGTGATACCACCTGCTTTGTTTTTTTTGCTGAGGATTGTTCTGGCTATTCTTGGATGTTTGTGTTTCCATATGAATTCCTGTGTTGTTTTTTCCAGGTCTGAGTAGAATGTTGCTGGTAATTTGATGGGTATTGCATTGAATTTGTAGATTGCCTTAGGTAAGATGAACATCTTCACAATGTTGATTCTTCCAATCCATGAGCATGGGATATTTTTCCACTTGTTTGTGTCATCTTTGATTTCTTTGAGCAGTGTTTTGTAATTTTCATTGTAAAGGTCTTTCACGTCTCTGGTTAGGAATATGCCAAGGAATTTTTAAATGATCCTTGTACAACCTACTGTCTGGCTGAAACGCTGTAAAATGATGCCTTATTTTGTGGTCAAGTCCAAGACTTCTAATAATAACTGAAAAGTTTAGGACAAGTGAAGAAACCTCACTTCTCTGTGAACATCCACATCCTCATCCTCAAATCACTCAAAATGTAAGCAAGATGGTCACTATCTGAAAATCCTTCAACCATATTATTTTTCAAATTTCCCAAGTGTTTAAATTATAACATTTAAGAAATAATTGTCTACTTCTTTGAAGATTGCATATGTTGTCTTTAGCAGTATAATTGCTTAATGCCCCCAAGACATCCTTGGTGTTATTTATACACTAGTTACATACATGAAAAAATAAACTCTGCAAATGAAATTAAACTTATGGGTTTTAAACTAGAAAGATGGAGCAAGAGGACGAGACAAGGTGTTTGGGCAAGTTCTAGAATCTTAAAATGGGCCTTATCTGGCAACTAGCAAGAAAATGGGTCCCTCAGCCTTACAAACTTGGTTAAGTAAATCTCACTAACAATCTAAATGAGCAAGAAAACATTATCCCCCTCAGTACTTTTCTGAGCATTCAGAAAAGTACTCACCCCTTGCTCAAGGTCAGAATCATAAGGTCTGGGAATCTGTTATTTGAGCTATAGAATCAATTAATGCACTATTTACTTCCCAGATTCCTAATGAAATCCTACGCCAATACACAATATAACATTGATAAGAGATAGGGTATCACGAGACATGGTTTCTACACAAAGTTGCATTCAAAGAAACAGAAATATAAAAATAAATACTAGGTTAAGTGGAGGGTCATTATTAGGTTTTCTTAAAGAGGTGGCCAGGAATTTTGTACAATATAATCAAACATAGTGTGACTCCCAGAAAACTCAAAATATGGCTGCTCCCTCACATTTCATATTTGTCAGTGCAGTTGTGTATCTTCAGCACATTGTTGACCCTTCTGATTGTATTTCCCATTTGTTGGCTATACCTGGTCACATTAGTTGCTGTAAATTGACAGATTTCTAGGACCATTTTCTTCTCTTAAAAGAATCTATTGAACTCCTGGGACACACATTTTATTTTCTTGCTCTGGCTCTTTTTCTATGAATAAATCTTAAGAAAAATTTCTGACTAAAATAATTCTATAGCCAGTTGTAGGTTTACTTCATCTTAATATTTTAAATTTATTGATAAAATTAAATTTCATATTAATCTTGACCATCTCCAGTTCTTTCTTCAGAGGTAAGAGCTATTATCAGGAAGATGTGTGAATTCTTAAATGTTTTTCTTTGATGTATATGCACACTATTACAAAACCTGTCAGAGTATTGGAGCTAATAAGTTTGAACATAAATATAATACCATTGAATTATCTTAAAATGTGCTTTTAAGTCCTAAAAAGAGTTGCAACTATCTCCTTAGGTAGATATATCTATATCATCTATCTATCTATAACCTATCGTACCATTTCCTTGTGTACTAAGGCAGCAAAGTGTTTCACAGTGTAGATCCACAGTAGTGCAATAATTTATTTAAGATTATCTATTAAGATAAAATAAATTTTTTTGTTAGATACATGAATTAAACTTATATTCTTGCATACTATTCTTTTAGAATAGAACAAAGTCCAAGAGCTAGCACTGCAGAGGCAAAATATTTGCATTCCAAAAGGTAATATTAATTTAAACCCACATGAAGTTCATTTATTCTTTTAGATTGCCCACAGGATAACTTGAAATTTTCATACACATTTATCTCCCAAAGACAAGTCTTAATTTATCAAGCCTACACAATCTAAATCACTGAAGAATACATGCTTTCCTAATTGTACCATAATTCCAAGACTCTTGTTTCACAATAGAGCTATTTGCACAATTTCTCATTGTAGCAAAGACTATAACTAGTTTCATTTCTTGATTCCCTTACACGACTAAGATTTTTAAATGTCTTTTGTGCTTTATCTCTTAATAGCTATGGTTTCTATTAAAATAGAAACATGTTTTTTAAATTATGAGTCAAAAGTCCTGAATGAGTTTATTAATAAGTTGTGTGATTCTCAGATATTATCTTATGTTTGAGCAAGTGTAGTTTTATTGGCGGTAGCATAGTTCTTATGGGTTTGTTTATTTTTTCTTTACAATAACTAGCAATACCTATCAAGTTTTCTTATATTATAGTTATTTAGTAAGTTTTTGTTGTAAAATACACATACTTATATATGAAGGGGAACACAAAAGAATCCGGAATTTATTTATTGAAGATTTTGGTATTTATTTTTACGTGTTTAAACTTCAGTTAGCTTCAAAGCACTCTCCATGTGATGAAACACACCTATGGACATGCTTTCTCCACTGTTCAAAACGGTTTTTGAACATGTCAATTTTAGTGCTCCTGCCATGTTTTGTTTCACCGCTTCCACATCCACAAAACGTTTCCCTTTGAGAATACTTTTTCCTTCGAGGAGACAAAAAGAAGTTGCTCCACAGCAAGATCAGGTGAATAGGGAGGTTGGGACACCATGGTCATGCCGTTTGGGGTCAAAAACTGCTGAACACGCAGCACAGTGTGGGTAGGTGTACTCTTAAATCACCCATCATGAAATAGAAAAATGTGTTGAAAGAATCTCCAAAAACAAAATTCACTGAAGCCAATGGCAGATTCTCACAATGCAGATTCTCACAATGCTAGTTGGTACATGGATGTCAATGGGTTTCTAGAACACTTGCCTAGTAGGGTAAGCCTACCCTCTAAATAATCAGTGTTTTATGGGGCTTCCCCTTATATGTATGGTATTATATCCATGCTTTTATTTTTATGACTTAAAAATCACATTACGATTTATCCTTTTTAATAGGTCTTATTATTGTCTTACATGAAACATGATTAAACTGAAATACATAGGTTCATTGGCCTTTCCCAAGCTCATTGATTTAGATGAGACATGATGAATCTGATTGTCAAATGTGAGTTTCTAATTACAAACTGAACATACTGTATACAATAAACATTACAGTCTTTTAAGGATGCATTAAATATCTAATATATGAAAAAACATTTTAGTATGTGTTAACTCGTCCAGAAGTTGATGTTAAAAATAGGAGCAAGTTAAGACTGATAAAAAATTGAAGATCATAGGTTAGTAGCAAAACTGCATGATAATAAAATGTTTTGTTTGTCAAACATATTAAAATCAACTTATCATTGTATGTTGTTGCTAACATGTTCTCCAAGACAATAAAGTGGGAAATTCTTATTTTCTGTTTGCAAATAATTTAAAATATTTTTTTGTGGTAGTTGATTAAGTTACATTCATTGTAAAGGTAAAATAATTTGTTAAATATTTATGGATTATGAATTATTTTTGTTGTTTTGCCTATATATTTCCTCATTTAAATTTTAAAAAATTAAGTAATTTGAACAATACTAGCTAAAAAATAAGAACATTGCTTTCAGAATATTTTACTACATTAATACTCTGTGATCTCACAATAGTTCTATTTGAGATCCTACATTACTTTCAGCTGTATGTTAAAATAGTAAACAAATATAAATCATGGTATTGCATTACCATACACCTTAACTCTTTTATCTCAAAGCCTTTTCTAATTGACATTAAAATTTTTTTGTGAAGAGTAACAAAAAGTAATTCAATGATTATTTCCAAATCTATGTTTCTTTCATAGTATTATTGTGGCTGGCAAAATCAGATGCATTGGTGTATTGAAAGTGAACCATTTAAAAATGCTTTAAAGCAGAAAAAAATCAATAAATCTTGATTAAGATATACTGCTAGGAAATTATTTTGCTCTGCTTTCACCTTTTGAAGTAGATCCAGGAAAAACATAGAGTATATTAAGTGTATTTCTAAATTTACTCTGGTTGAGCTTAATAGCTTTCGGTAAGAAGGAAAATAGTGGTACTTGGCTCATGTCCTCAATGTATTCGTGAATGTCTTATCTGCAGAAAGCCACAAACCAAGATGTGCACAATCCCTTTGTCCAGATCATTAAACTGAGTAAACCATGCGTATCGTTGACGCACTTTTAAGGAAAGTGGAAGAGATGGCATTAAACCTTGATGCCCTTAGGTTATATAACTTGAACAGTCTCAAATTGCCCTCCTACAAGAGCTACTCATATTAAGGAGAAATCTGCAAAGC
Source organism: Carlito syrichta (assembly GCF_000164805.1). Classification (NCBI taxonomy): domain Eukaryota; kingdom Metazoa; phylum Chordata; class Mammalia; order Primates; family Tarsiidae; genus Carlito; species Carlito syrichta. The sequence goes on from NW_007252949.1 coordinate 554,579, forward strand.
AATTTATTACAAATTCAGGTATATAAAAATATAGTCATTATGTTATTTACCTGTAATATAATCAATTTCCCTTTATCATAGTCTCAATTTTATTATCTATGCATATTTGAGTTATAACATTTATAATACTGATTTGCAAAAAATTGATTTGTAGGGACTAATTTTAATTGAGAAATGTCTAATTTTTCCAAGATCAGACTGATAAATTTTTAATTGAGGATTCTTTTGTATTAAAACAAATATATACAATCAAACTTGTACACTCCTTTAATTTTTAGATAATGTTTTTGAGCAAGCAATATGTCATATTTATGTACACTTTGAAAATATACACAGTGAATAATCATAAATGCATGAATGAATAGACCACCACATATGAACAGAAGTAGGCTATTGTCAATTAAAATGGATGATTTAAATAAAAAATATTATTGTTTTTCTTCATGTTTTTTGCCTCTAGATTATCTGCTACAAGAATGTCTTTGCTTGGAAAATAAAATAAACAAAAGTTAGTAATTGTTTTACAGGTGGATAAGTGGCCTAGTAGCTACGTTATTTGTGTTTATTACCCAAATCTATAAGTTTGCCCAAACAGATGGTAGAACTCAAGTGAGCCTACTTCTCTGTAACATTAAGGAAAGAGAATTGAATTTAAATTCTCCAGTGTCTTTTCTCCAGTGTCATTGAAGTTGTATTCTACAATGTTTTAAAGGGATTTTCCACCTCAAAGAAGGAACATAACAGTATTTTATTTTTATTTTCTGTTTATGAACAAAGATTAAAAATAATGCTGTAATGAAAATATGACACTGAACATATTTAAATGATAAATTTGAACTACCTCCACCCTTGAATCGATTGGTTTGTGTCTGTCTCTAAGAGGGAATCTAAATGGAGAACATATATATCATCTAGAATAAGATGTCATGGATTGGTTATGATTTTCTTGATCCTTTCTGCAAGGCAATAGTCCTAAATGAAGAATATCTCATACCCCACAGCTCCCCTTCCAGAAAACCCATACCAGACAGAGGGTGTTTTTTCATCTGTAAACAAAGGGAATGTATATAACTATTACGATGAAATAATTAATTTTAATACTGGAAGAATGTCCACCATTTGCATGAAAAGCATTTTATTTTTAACTGGAAATAATTTAGATACAATACATTGTCAATTATAAATCCTACAACTACCAGAAAAAAAAAAAATGAGAATCACCAATAATTATTAAGTAACTTACAGAAAAAATACTAAATATTTTTAATATTAAAATACAACATGAGTAAATATTCCATTCAGTTACAGAGGAGCAACAATATTGGCACAAGCAGGTCAAAAGATTTGTGTTCCTTAAAGCAACAGAAATCTTGCAGTTTGTAGATACAGATATAGAAATCTAAAATCTATGTCAATTGAGTTTTAATGTCACTCAATTTTTCTATGGGTAACTAGAAAAAGAATAAGAAATAGGCCAGATGCAGTGGCTCAGCCTGTAATCCCAGCACTTTGGGAAGTCGAGGTGAGAAGATTACCTGAGCCCAGGGATTTGAGATTTGCCTGCGCCAGGCGTGGTAGCATGCGTCGTCTTTAGTTCCAGTTACTTGCAAGGCTGAGGTGGAAGGATCCCCGGAACCTAGCAAGTAGAGGCTGCAGTGGCCTTGAGCGTGCCACTGCACTCCAGCCTGGGTGACACAGTGAGACTCCAATCTATCACAGCAGCAAAGAACAGAGTACATGTTCTCACTCATAAGCAGACCTTGAACAATTATTTAATACTATAAAGAAGGAATTGGCAGTGGTGGGAAACTGTCAGGGGATGGTGTGGTGAGATTGGCAGTTGAGGGAAGCTGCTAGGGCAGGGAGGAGCACATCATCAGCAATCAATGTTTGTTTATCTAACCCTGAATTGTACCCCACATCTTTAAAATTTAAAAAAGGAGAAGTAATTTTACACTTTTTGTCATGATACAATAACGTCTTAATTTTCTGTTAATAGATTTAGCCTAACGTAATCTCGAATATTCTGATCATTCAGTTTTTCTTAAGAATTAAAACAAAAACATATAAACTTGAAATTTTGTCATGTTTTCTTCTCAACCAGCTTTATACTTCACCTCTAATTTTTTTTTGAACCTTGTTTTACCCGGAAGATGTCTTAGCATCCATTTTAATATGGTCAATTGCCCTTTCTTTTTTGACAGAGATCTAAAAGGGTTTAAATACTCTGATGGCATCCTGCCAGGAATCAGCTGCAGGTAGAAAGGTAGACAGAATCAAAAAGTAAACAAAGTTTCGACCCACTGAGAGAGCTGCTCTCAGCTAGATAATAAAGACAGCAGGCTTATGTGCTGGTTTTTCTTTAGGGAAAGAATGTTGGACAGTTTCCTGTTGATTGATTCTCTAAATCTTTCCCTTTCATGTTCACTCTTTCCACAGTCTTTGCTACTGTTTTTACTGTTCTTTCAAGTAGGTAGTTTGATTCCCAGTAGTGCTAATATTGGTTTCTTCGTGGACAAGAAAGTTATGAAAATCTTAAAGCCCATGAAATGGGATTTTTACATCATCCATTCATGTGACACGTTTATTATTACCTTTGAAAATTGTTTTACTGGATTCCATTGTAGTCATCTTGTAGTTGGAAACAATGGGGAAAAAAATGGGTTAACAACTCAATTTTTTTTACAATAAAAAAGATGTATTAGAATGTTTATATGGACTCTAAACTTTATGCCACAGGGAAAAGCTAGTATGAGAAATTTGGGGAAGCCTAATTTTAGCTTTCAGAGAGTGTTTTCTTTTTCCATCTTCTCTGCTGTATATATACAGGCCAGTGATTAACGTGGGACTTGCAGAAAAAGAGATTTTTCTGAGACCTACAAGCTACCTTCCATCAGTTCGATTCATGTAATCTGTGTTCTTTTCATTCTTTGCAGCTTCCTGGAAAGATCCTTCTTTACAATCTGTGAACTCTTTTTATTAATAAAAATGTGAAAACAGCTTGCCAGTTTCCAATGGTGCTTGCATTCATACAGCTCTGTGTCTGGATAATGGAGAAAACTGTGGTCTTAGTTCTCTTCTTGCCTCTTCTTCAATATAGCCATGCTGCCCCTGAAACCATCTAATGGATTTTAATATAATGTTTCAAGAGGCTAGGGAAAACCACTTGAAAAGGTACTCTTATGTTTCTGTTATATGAAGGAAGCACTTGCAGTTAAGTTACCAAGGAGATAATTAGGTTTAATATGTGCCTTTCACTGCCAATATTTAATGGAAGAATTCCCCTCATAGCTTGTGTAGAAAATGAAGTAACCCACAGTGGAAAGAACCAGATAACTAGTCTTGTATAATTTTTAACTCTAAGAGACACTTAAAGTCAATGTTAATGTAATGCATTTAAATGTATAAAAACATGCTTTTCTTTTTCTAGTTGTTTTCAGAAAATATACAGTAGCTTTGATAGCTTAAGTATCTCAAAGCTAGTCTTGTAAGAAGTCAACTCACATCAATAAGCCTTACCCACCTCAAACTTCCAATGTCAGAATATGCAACATAAGCACAGAGTTTTTCAAGAAAGAAAAGCAAGGAGTTTACAGGCCTAGTGAGAAATACTGTGGCATTTCCCCTAGCTACTCTGTCTCTCACCTTCATATCCAGTCAATTATTCCCAAGGAGAAAGTGAGAGTGCGTCACTGGAGTAGTGATAGTCTCCACCATAAGGGTAAGGCAGATGTAAGTTTCCTATAGGCAGAGTGGTTCTGTGGGGACATAGCAGAGTTCAAATCAGTTTGAAGTTACTCTTCCTAGGAAACCAGCTAGTCAGGGTGAGGGGCTCCATCAAACCAGTATACTGCTCTGGAATGAATGGAAGCAGTGTGGTCACAAAGTTTTTTTCTGATGGTGTAGCACCAGTGTCAGGGAACTCTGAAGCACACAGAGAGTCATTGAGGGCCCTAAAAACTCAGATTCACCCAAAATATTTTAAAATTTGAACACCTGCTATGCAGAACAGGAAGTGTTTAAAAAGGGAATTATAAACAGCATGAGCTTTACCAGTTATTCCTGGTATTAGGTTTCTATTGCAGGGCAAAAATATTACGTTGAATGTATTAGCTTAAAACAATGTGTATTTATTATCTTAAAGTTATGGTCAGTCAGAAATTCTGTGCATTTCACCAGACTAAAGTCAAGGTTTCAACAAGTCACTTTCTTTCTGAATCTATTTCCTTTGTCATTTGGGCATTGACAAAATTTAGTACTGCTTAGTCATAAGAATGAGGTCTGCCAATAGTCAACTAGAGGCAACACATATCTCTCCCAGCAGCCTCCTGAGATTTCACATATCTCATACTTCTCCAAATCAGCAACAGGACATAGAATCCTTCCTGTGTTGACATCTCTCTGATCTTCTTTCTTCATCACATCTCTCTTTGATCACAGCTGGGAAAAAGTCTCTGCTTTTAAAAACTCACATGATTAGATTGGGTGTTTTTCACATCTAAAACAACAACAACAACAACAACAAACCCTGCATCATATCTGCAAGATCTTTTTGGCCATGTAAGGATCATTGTCTCAGGTTTCAGGAATTTGTATTTGAATATCATTGGAGGTCATTATTGAGCCTACCACATTTGTATTGTGTTATTTTCCTTCCCCCAGTTCTGGAAGAGCCAGAAGATGTCTCCAATGAATAAACAACTGCCACTATTTAGTCAACCGATCCCCAAATGGCAGTGTCCTACATTGAGAAGGCAGGGAAATCATGAATTTTAGATGTAAGGTTAAAGTTGATCTTTGAACTAGAAAAAGTTTTGTATAACTTCAGACTGCCCAAAAAGCCACGGGACTTGCCCAAGATGACATGAAAGGGTAAAAAAGGGTGATTTGAGCTACCTTGACTGAAAGCCAAAGCTGGAGAAAAAAATTGTTTCCCATTTGTGTATCTACAAAAAAAGTAACCCATTAAATAAATCATATTCGTTCACATATTCAGTATTTGAACATTGTATTACCCATATTCAATGTTTTACTGGTAATATATTCTATGGTTAGCTGCATGATTATTTAGGCCTGGTGGAGGACATTGCACTCATTTGTAACAGAGCTATTGCTTCCATGTGATGGGGTTAGAATCATGGGGAAAGAAGAATCTTTGTTCTTGTTCATCTGCTGCTTAATTCAATGACGTAATTTGATGCAGCTAAATAAATAATTTCATAAGGTAAAAAATAATAATGAACATTGATTGCATAATTATATGTGCTAGGAGCTATGCAAAACACTTTAAAATTATTTTCGTGTTTTAACCACACAAAAATAATTTTTTATCACTGTGTTTATTATATATATGAGGAAGCCAAAGTCAAACAAATTCTCTTAGGTCACACAGCTAGTAAATGGAAGAATGAAACTTGCATTTGCAATTGCCTCACGTCAAGGAGGGGGCTTTAAGAAGTAGAACTCTATTTTTTTCCTCCTATGTTTTCCAAAAGTATATTTTTCTGAATACATAAGCAGCAAAAGCAAATTGGATGTTCTACTAAAAGTTTTAGGGTAGAGCATTCTGAAATTTGATACTATTACTTTTAAAAAGTATAAATGTAGCTAAGTCTAGACAACTAGGCTCTCTGTGTATTTTTTAAATAATGGGACCAGATATTATTTTCAAATGGAGTTAATCAGTTTATCATATAATGAAAAATTTAGCAATGAAAGTTTTAAAATTATCTTACAAGCCTGATGGCAAAGACCCACTTTTTTTATATTGTAGGATATTTTTTGGAACAAGATAATAAAACTATATAACTGGAAGGAGCTACAAACAATCTTCAAGACAGATAGCAGTTTTTGTACCTCATGTTATTTAAATTCCAAATTATATACAATAATTGTAAAAGTATTATGCTTCCAAATAGTTAACATGCATGAAAATAGACATATTGAAAAATTCATCTTTATAGCTTTATGTAGGATGACAAATTTAAACAAACCTTGATGAAAAGTTTGTAGTGAACAAGAATAGGCTTTGGGGCTGACAGGCTAAAGTGAGGCTAAATAAACAGAAAAGTAACCTCATAGGAAATAACACCTTTAAAGTGAAAATAACACCTTTAAAGTGAGCCTATAATGCAGTTAACAATATATTTGTCAGGGAAAATATTCCAGCTATTATAACAAACAACTCCCAAATCTCAATGGCTTAGCAGTCCCACTAAAGATTCTCACAGATTCTAATACATATATCTCTTGATACAGTAACTCTTTCAACTGGTGACTCAGAGACCCTTTTCTACTTCTGTTTGTAGCAATGCAAGGAAGACCTTTACCAGAGACTCTTTGCAAAGCAGAAAGATAAAGGAAAAACAGTGGCAAAAAATTGTGAATGTTCGGAAGCCAAGAAGTTGTATGATTCCTTCCATATTTCATATTATACAACTGTCCACATATATCACACAGATAAGGCAGGGTGGGGAAGGCAGCTTGTCTTACTTGCCCAGGAAAATAATTGTAATGATTTGATGAATACAGGGCAACATCTTGGCCATAACTTGTGAGAATAATTTATATTATTCAAGTTCAATCAAGGATTTATTTTCATGCTATCATTCAGTAACAGCTTTGATTTCCAAATATTACGAGATGAACGAAGCTAAACCAGAAGTTCTCAAAGTATGTCCTGGGGACTCCCCCCTCTCAGTTTAGAAAATCTTTAATAGCAACCTATATTTATAATAATACTGAGATTTTTCTGTTTTGTCCTTTTTACTCTTTTTCTATACATATGTGATCAAGTTTTCCAAAGGTTTGTATTTTTTTTAATTAAAAATAGTGCTAATTTTTAAAAAAATTTAGAGTAATAATAATAGGTCCAACCTAAGTAACCTACGCTTTTTAGTATCTTAAATACATTTTCAGAGGGTGATGAAATTAAAAACAATTGTGTTTAGGACTTTAAAAAAAACTAAAAGAATGAGAAAACAGATGAGGATATTTAAGTGAGAAGTTCTAAAGTTTAACATTAAAAATAGAGCCTGCAGCAGAAAAAAATTCACAAAAATAAAGCAAGATTAATAGCAATAACTCAATGTAAAAAGCAGAAAAAATTAAAAGTTTATAAAATCTCAGTGACCTAAAAAACAATATGAAAAAGATCACAAGTATTTCATTGAAAGAGGAGAATGGAGAGAAAATTATGCTTGATCAAATATATATTTACATATATAATGTATCATATATACATGATGCATTATTTATAATATATAAGTATATATAATATAAATATATATAATATATTAGATAATATACCCATACTGAGTAATACACCCATACAGGGCACTTACTATGAATGAAGCTTGGAGAACTGGAAGTTGCTGTTGGTGAGTCTGTGAGTGAGGAGAGTGTAAATATGAGGGTATAGGACATTACTGTAAGCAACTGTGGACCTTATAAACACAGCACAGTTAATCTACACTATATTTATATAAAAAGTATTTTTCATCTATATAATAAATTAAGCTTTTCCAGCTGTAACATTTTACTTTATACACTTTTAATTTGTAAACATTATTGACACTTCCGTAATAATAGCTTAAAACACATTATATAGTTGTACAGAAATATTTTATTTCTTTATATCTTTATCCGATAACTTTTTTGTATTTTTAATTTTTTTATGTTTCACTTTTAAAATTTTTGATCAAAATGTCATTATGTGGCACAGGATACATACACACTTTCCTCTCTGTATTCACCACACTTACAAGAAACATACTTGTATGTATGCATATGTATGTATGTATGTATGTATGTATGTATGTATCTAACTATCTATATATATAGTATAATATACATCTATTTAGATATATGGATATATCAGTTGAAAATTTCTTAAATTTAATAAAATAGATCAACTTATGCATTCAAATAAGTAATTGATCTCAAATAGGATATATTTGATTCAACACACTTATAACACAATCAAGCAAACCCAGAGGAAACTCAGATAAAGAGAAAATATTTGAAACATCTATAGATAAATGACATTAAGTATGGGGGACATCCACATAAACAATTGTTGATATTGTGTAAGAAACAATGGCGACCAGAAGTTAATGTATTATATGATTTTAGGTGCAAAAAAAGCAAAGCCACGAGTCTACATGCAATAAGCATGTTATTGAAAATAGAAAATAAAGATAAACAATATCAGGAAGATACTGTTGCCATCATACTTGTACTGTAAAAACAGAAAGGAAATAATACAGTGTTGAAACTGGAACATACGTAAAGGCAAAAAATAACATTGAAAGTGGTAATTTAGTGGTTATGCAGAAAAATATAGACGATTGTTCTTTAGTTTTCTTTTTTCTTAATTTATTTGATAGAAAACTGAAGATTGAGAAGAAAACTAATATCATTTATTATAAAGTGTGCCATCTATAGAAATATGAAAAATGCATCAATAATAGCACAAAGAACCAGAACATAAATCCAATTATATTATTGTAATTTTTACAATTCATCTGAATTAATGCAATATTAACTCTGAGACTACTGTAGTAAGCTACAGGTCATGTTGTCATCTACTGAGCAAGTATACACTAACGACTTTGAAGGGATGACTAAAAAGTATTTAAGTAACAAAAAAGAAAGTAGAAAAGTAGTTAAAGAGGAGAAAATAATGAGGCTAATAGAACAAGCAGTATACAGCAAGTTGATAAACTTTAATTTAATCCTATCAATAATTACATGTATGTGAACTAGAGTGGTAGAAAAGATAGGACTTGTCAGAGAGAATAAAAAGAAAAGTCCAATTTGCTGTCTTAAGAAGTACACATTGACTACCAAAACATGGAAAGTTAGAGGGTAAAAAATTAAAACTAAATCTATCAGAAAAAGTATAAGCATAAGAAAAGTAGGGTGAAAATGTTTACATTAGAGAAAGCGAGTTTTAAAAAAATATTTTACCAAAAAAGATAATAAATATTTAATAAAGATAAATGCATTTTTTTGGGAAAATATAACTGTCCAAAATGTGCATTTACTTAGTAACAGAGCTTGAAAACACATGAAGCAACTCCAGCAAAACTAAATATATAAATTGACACTTCACATTAACAGTTGGAGATTTTATCAACCTATCTCAGTAATTGGAAGAACCTTAGACAAAATCAGATATAGACTTAAACATCACTATCAACTAACTTGAACTAATTGACGTTTTTTAACACTACAGCTGAAACTACAGAAGATAACATTTCTACTACTGCAAGTGGAATGTTCTCTCAAATAAATCCTATGATGTGCTTTAGAAAAAGAACTCATTAAATTTCAAAATATATAATTTCCAACTGCAACTGAAATGATTAAAGGTAATAAATATTAAGAAATTTCTAAAATACTCAAATATTAGTAAAAGTTAATAGTAAATAGGAAATCACATGATAAATTAGAAAATTTGTCAAACTAAACACTGATGTTTAAAAAAAATAGTACTAACTGAACGTAAATAAAGGAAGGTTTGGAGGAAACTATAGCTTTAAGTCCTTGTATAAAACAACGTTTTTTGCTTTAGACATCAGCATGTATACATTTTTTCTACTGCAGAAAGTAGGAAAAGACAAAGTAAATTAAACCCAATGTAATAAAAAAGAAATAAAATAATTGAAATAAATAAGGGACTTATAAAAATCAGAAAGACAAACTATAGAGAAAAAAATTTAAAGTTAAAATTGGTTCTTAAATGGATTGATAAACTTTATAAGCATATAGAAAGGTTTCCTATATTTTAAAAGCAATAAAAATGTATGAGCAATATTATAAATGAAAGAGGACTTGCACTACATATCTTACAAACATTTAAAGGAAAATAAGAAAACAGTAATAAGCCAAAATCTGACACACAAAGCAGTAAAAAAATTGAGTTGTTGAAATCTATCTTCAAACAAAATGATTCTATAATACAAAAAAAAACTTGAAATGGAAAATAAATTTTAAAAAATTAGGCTCATGTGATGTCATTAAATATTCTACTAAACATTTAAGAAAGTCAAGATTATCACTCTTACTGAAATTCTTTCAAAAGATGGAGAAGAAACCATATAAAAGCCATTATATTGAAATCTAAGAAAAGTGCCAGAACAGAAAACTACAAAATAATTATAAAACTAAATGCAAAAATTCTTAGCTAAGTGTTAACACATGGGACCCAGTAATATATATTAAGAGAACAATGAAACATGGTCAAATAAGGTTTATTCCAGTAAAACAAGTGACCTTAAGATTTGAAATCCAATAAGTAAAATTCATCTAAATGAAATAAGTGAAAACTATGTGATCACCCCAACAGATGAAGAAAAAACATTTGAAAAAAGCTTAATAGTCATGTATAATCAGGGAAAAAAGACTCAGCATACTAAAGAAATAAATATCTTCCATTTGTTAGCAGGTATTTTCTAAAGTATCTACAGATAATAAATACACTAGTGAAACAAAATAGAAAGTTTGATACAGGTGGTAGTTTTCTTCATAAGAGCTCCAAATAGTAAACCCAAATGTGCATCAACATGAAAATGGATACACAAATTAAACTGTAATCATGCAATAGCATACCACTCAGCAATAAAAAGAAAAACTCTAATAAATACAACAATGTGGATGAATCTCAAAAATCATTACTTTTAGCAAAAGTAGCTAGAATACAAACTCATGATTCTATCAATATGAAGGTAAGGAGAAGACAAAGGTAAGCCTTGACAAACAAAATGAGAACATTTTACTTCTTGTAGGTGAGGATTGACTAGAAAGAGGTTTATTTTATTGAAGAAAATTAACTAGACTTAAGAAAATAGAGGGCAAGAGTGAGCTAAACAACATTCTGCAAACAGAATTGTGAGCTTTCCCCAGCCCCAATAGCTACAGCCTCATCGATGGTGGTATCTAGTAAGAAAAAATAAAACAAATGAACATATAGTTAATTGATTAATTTACTTTTTTTATTCTTTTATGGGATCTTTTTGTTTGTTTGAAAAAGTAAACCACAATAAGAGAAGATCTCTAGATTCAAATTTTATGTTTCTCAGTCAAAAAGATACTGTGGTTGTCTGTTGGTTTAGTTAGACTAGAAAACAAGCAGTATAGACTGGTAAAAGAGTGCTCAGAAAGGTTTATCTTCTGAGGAAATAACATGAATCAATTACTTATGGGGTATGACCCAATAAGGTGCAAATAGAATTAAAAACAAAACCTCTTCTCAAACCAGAACACCTGCCCACAAGATGGAAAAGAAAGAAAATAAATTTATTATTGAATACAACTTAAGCAAGAATATAATATACATACCAGGTAGTTTGCTAAGAGATGGTAAAGACAAAGAAAAATCTCACCCTTTTACATAGTTAAGCAGATATACCCAATCATGGACAAGTTCTTGAGATAATAACTAATCCTCTAGTAAGAGTACTTGGCAACAAATGCCATTTGTCACATATAGTTCATCCTAAATTCACTTGGTAGTTGTGACCAACTGTATTAGCTCAATGGCTTTATCCAAAAGAAAAAATAAATTTCTAAGCATCCACCAAACTAGGTTCCCTTCCACAGGTGCTGAGAGACAGGGACACTATCTACCTTCATGGTTATACTTCAGAGACGCTTCCCAGATTCTTGAGAAAGATGTTCTTGAATTGTAAAGCTGAAAGTGTCATATTTATTCTTTCTAAGAGAAGACCTTTTAGAGACAAGTTTTCTAATATAAATGCTCTAAGGGAGAAGAAGATGAAATTTCTTTCCTTATTTCCAAGGAAGAGAGTTAAGTCTCTTAATTTGAATTTACCCTTACTCAAGCAAAATAAAAACTTTTTCTGCCTTAAAAAAAAATCTTACTTAATCGATTCTGCTTCAATATAGGGACTTATTTAGAAATACTGAAATTAATAACTGGAGAAATTGTCATTAAAATATCCTGTAAAGACAATTATTGATATCTTTAACAAGAGAGAGGCAGAGATGGAGTATTTGAAAACTCTGTACTTTCTGCTCAATTTTTCTGACATCTTAAAACTGTACCAAAAAGAAAAAGTATATTAATCATTTCAAATGACATAAAAAGTGTACTTTAAAGAATAGACTAATGGAAAGAGTGGACACAAGAATCTTCTGGGATGTTTAAGTCAAGCTTATTACCCACCCTTCCTCATTATTTAAAGTATTACCAGGAAATACTCTGATTAAAAATTAAAACAATCCAAATGAAATTATATTTTTTACATTTATTTCCTAATGACTTTTTAAAAGCCCTTTACATGTCCACAAGAGCTGTATTTTTATCTGTTACTTTATTTCCAGTCTTACTTTACTGCATTCTCTCCTTATCTTTCATCTTCAACCAAATTTATTTTATTATTTAGTAAGTCATGAAACCTGACAAATCATTTCTTGTCCTAGGCTTTTAAAAGATGAATTTTTTTCCACTCCTCATCTGGAGAGCTCATATTCATCCTTAGATTGTGACGTTCTCTGATTTCAATAACTTAAATCTCTCTGCTATACTATTTTGGGTCATCTTATGTTTTTCTACTTAGCACTCATAACCCAGAAGAATACTTAGACTATTGAGAGTAGTTTATTAATATTTGTTTAATATAAATACTGTTGAAGCAAATGGTCAAATTAATTATAACTCTGGTCAAAAGTCCTAAACCAGGACTTCAAACCAGAAAAGAAAAGAACACAATCAATCAGAACTCATTTGAATCATTAACAACTTTGACTTAACATCTGTCGAAAATATAATATTAAAACTTGAACAATGAAATGACAGAAAGGCACACAGAATATAAGCTATTAATTAAAATTTAACATAAAATTCAAAATAAAATAGTTAAGTAGGAGGTTAATTGCATACAACTCACTTGAGAGATAAAAATTATTTTAATAGACATAGTATCAGGCATTATATCAATCAGCCTATTCAATAGCTATTTTAAATTACTTTGTCATTGAATTTTGTTCAGTTAAATTGTCAAGTTGTTAAATATTTCACGAAACTCTCCTCAACATTCTGAAATAAAATGAAATTTTAAGTGAATAACACTGGAGTTTTGGTATGAAACAAAGCTCAGAGCATGGTGAAGTTGTGAGTAAAACAACCATCCAAATCAATGTGGACCTCACAATAATAGGCTATCCTCTTTACAATGATTAAGGCAACTCTATCAGTCAGGAGCCTTGTCATTGAGAAGGGCAATGAATATAATTTTGAGATGCTAGAATAAAACAAAAATAAAAATAATAGTTGATATGTTTGTGTACTTACCATCTGCCAGATACTGTGACTTAGAGAAAGAAACAGAAAATAGTGCAATTTTCTTGTTCATCCTAATATATGGGATAAAACAAAATAAGTACTTTAATCAATTTAAAGATTAGTTATGAAAGCAATCTCAGAGAGAAATCTCTTCAAAATATAGCTCATTCTCAGTACAGAAGCTATTATCTCTGCCTACCAAATATTTCAAATTGTTGTTAAAATTACTGTTGTTATTATAAGCCTCAAGTGAATTTTCATGTTAATACAGATAAACACAATAATAGAATACCTATGATTTCTTAAACGTCTACATTGTGCTAAGGTATTTGATTTACTTTATGTAGGTAGATAATAGATAGATAAATAGATAGATGACAGATACATATGTACATATGTACACTATAAGTTCAGATACCTATATAGTACTTTTCTTCATTATAGATACAACCTCTGTGAAAAACCGTTTGGAGATTCCTAAAAGATCTAAAAATCGACCTTCTATATGATCCCACAGTCCCGTTACTGGGAATATACCCAGAGAATTTCAAATCCCTCTATGAAAAAGATACTGCACACCCATGTTTATTGCAGCATTATTTACAACAGCAAAATCATGGAACCAACTGTGCTGCCTGTCAAAAGAGGACTGTATAAAAAATGAGGTACATATACATGATGGAATATTATGCAGTCATAAAGAAGGACAAAACTACAAACTTTGCAGCAACTTGGATGAACTTAGAGTCTATAATATTGAGTGATCCATCACAAAAGCAAAGAACTGAGTAACACATGTTCTCACTCATAAGCGGTTCATGAATAATTTTTGTAATACTATAAGAAAAGGATAGCAGTAGTGGGAAACTTCCAGGGGGAGAGGGGCACACTATATTAATATAGATACCTGCATAATACACATTTGTATTTCTAATCTTGAATTGTACCCCACATCTTTAAAATAAAAATTAAAAAGAAATGAAACCAAAGTGTAGAATTGTTGAATTGTCAAACATATATAACTAGGAACTAAACAAAGCTAACTGGAACTCAGAACTCTCAGATTCTAAAATCAGTTTATTCCCATTCTGCCACTCTTTCTCATCTTTATGTGTATGCTCAGGTAGTAAAATCACCACTTTTCAAAATACAACTACATCATTTAAAAAGACCCCTGGTGACCTGACATCTTGTGAAAAAATTAACATCTCAAAAAATAAAAATAAAAAACACCTGATTTTCCACAGACATTGTGCAATTTTACATTCCCACCGTTGGTGTAGAAGTGTTCGCGTTTCCCTGTATCCAATTCAGCATCTGTTATTTTTTGTTATTGATGATGGACATCCTGACTGGAGGTAGGTGGTATCTTAGTGTGGTTTCAATTTGCATTTCTTTGATGACTAGTGAGGCTGGGCAGTTTTTCACGTATCTGTTGACTGTTCATATGTCTTCTTTTGAGAAATGCCTATTCATATCTTTTGCCCACTTTGTAATGGACCTGTTGGTTTTTTTTCTTTTTGGCACATTTGGGTTCCTTGTATATCTTAGATGTTAGGCCTTTGTCAGATATACAGTTGGCAAATATTATTTCCCAGACCATGAACTTTCTTGATGGTTTCTTTGGCTTTGTAGAAGCTTGTCAGTTTGATGAGGTCCCACTTGTCTATCTTATCTCTTATGGCATGGGCTCTTGGGATTTTGATTTCTAGTTCCAATTTCCATAAGTGTGTTTCCTGAACTTTCTAAGATTCTTATAGTTTGAGATTTAGGTCTTTATTTCATTTAGAGTTGATTTTTATGTGTGGTGATAGATATGGCTTTTGTTTTAATCTTCTGAATAGGTTCTCCTCTCCCCAGGGGTTGGTGGTGGAGGCTTTGTTGAAGATGAATTAGTTGATAAATTGAGGTTTTGCTTCTGGAATCTCTATCCTGTTTCTTGGGTCTAGGTGATGCTTATAAGATCTAAAAATCAAACTTCCATATGACCCCACAATCCCCATACTGGGAATATTCCCAGAGGAACTCACATCACTCTATGAAAGATACCTGCACACACATGTTTATTGCAGAATTATTCACAATAGTATAAACATGAAACCAAATGTGTTGCCCATCAAAAGAGAACTGGATTTTAAAAATGCAATACATATACATGATGAAATATTATGCAGCAATAAAGAAGACAAAATTAGGAACTTTGCAGCAACTGAAATGGACTTAGAGTCTATATTACTGAGTAATCTATCACAGAAACAAAGAACTGAGTAACACAATCACATTTTCTCAATCATAAGTGAACCTTGAACTGCTATTGTAATACTATATAAATGGGATTGGCAGTAGTGGGAAACTGCCAGGGGAAGGGGGGCACATCTCATCAAAAGGGTACCTGAATAATGAACATCTGTATACCTAAACCTGAGTTGTGACCCACGTCTAAAAGAAAAAATGTAAAAAGCAAAAAAAATGGAAAATGAACAAAGTTTCTAATAATAAAGGAATTACTGTGATGCATACATACAGCAAAAAAACTGTATCAACCTTTAAACAATATTTACTTGGTATTCTTGACAATATCATGTGTTATTTTTACATTGGAAATTAGTTTTAATAACAGGGAAAATTAGGCTACAAATGGTGGATCCTTAATATGAGTATATTTTATCACTTCATATATTTTGATTAATTCAAAATTAGTTCAAAATTTTCAGTGTACTCATAAAACTTCCATCATCAGAAAAATAATGTTTTTTGTTGTTTGTAAAAATAAATAAATAAATAAATAAGTCCTTCTGGTCCTACAGCTTTTCTAATATGCTATGATAGTTTGATTAGAATAAAGTATTTACATCAGTATTTATATATTCACTACTCAAAGTGAAATCATAATGAAAAGTGGGATTATAAAATCCGATTACTAAATTATAGATTAAAGTGATTTTATAATTATTTCAGGAATTCTGACTGCTTGCTTATTTGTTTGGCTTATTTATGTTTAGAAATATATGTTGTCACCCTCTGTAACATTTGCATTAAATGTGATAGGCAGATTTACATAGTCCCCACATAATATAGAATATAAACTTAAAACTAGTGGCAATGTTGATTCCATGGTTATCAAGACCTCCCTTTTTAATAAACAGTTATATGAAATATCGATATCATTGTTAAATCCCTTCTTTTCCAGGCTTGCTACTTGAAGGAATATTGAATATTGAATATTCCCTAATAAGTGGGTTTGCATCACATCTTTAAAACAAATCTGAATATTTATATGTAATTTCAGCTTGGGCTATATACTAGCCAACCAATGAGCCAGGCAAATTGAGCACCAAAGTGAAGCTTAAACTTTACCTGGAAAATGATCATTTGTATACCTAATCCTGAATTGTTTCCACATTTTTAAATTAAAAAAAGAGAGAAAAAATAGAATGAACTGGATGCGGGCACAAGCAGAAATACCAGATAGGAGGCTTTCACAGTAAAACAGATGAGAGAAGACAATGGTTGGACGGCTATGTGCATCTAATCCCTGTGAAGATATGAATTCTAAACATTTTTAAAAAATAAAATTTGGGCCGGGCTCGGTGGCTCAGCCTGTAATCCGGCGCCTTTGGGAGGCTGAGGTTGGTGGATTGCCTGAGCCCACGGGTTCGAGACCCGCCTGGGCAGTGAGACCTCATCTCTACAATCAATCAAAAAAATCAGCCAGGCATAGTAGCGCGCGCCTGTAATTCCGGCTACTCGGGAGGCTGAGGTGGAAGGATCGCCGGAGCCCAGCAGGTTGAGGCTGCGGTGGCTGAGAGCAGCCACTGCACTCCAGTCTAGGTGACAGAGTGAAACTCCAACTCAAAAAATAAGATAAAATAAAATAAAATTTGGAGAGATAAAGGGATCAACAAAGACATTTTAGGGAACAACAAGAAAAGAAAAGGAAGAGTTACAGCGGCATGGATAATCATGAGATTTCAAAATGAGAAAGAAGAGAACGCAAGGTAAGCTTTCCTTTCAAGGATCCACAATGGCGCACTACAGACAACAGTGGTTATCTTCACTGTCAATATGTCAGTAAGCTAAGCCTTCTGTTTAGGACGTGGCCAACCATTCATATCAATTTGGTCTGTGGATTTAATAAAATAAGTGTGTTTCTTTTTTATATCATTTCCCCACAACTGACCGCCCAAAGTTGTATATGCAGTAGAGGAGTTTTAAATCAATTTGGCCTGGGGATTGATTATCCAGCCAGTGGCTTAAATTTGATGTGTGTTCCTGTGAACCTGAAAATGAGGAAATTTTACCCTCAAGCTGTTATAGTCTAAAGGACTGCTGAGCTTCTGATTGAGACCTACACTAAGGCTGAAAATTGTTGATAGGCTTTATCACATGAAAGCCTCAAAATTGAAACTTATGAATGCTCACAAAGGAGTCATCAAGTGCCTGAATACAAACAGACCTGAAAAAAACGACAGTTATCAAAGAAAATATATGTGACAGGTGAAGGGCAAAAATCATGTCACGAGCCCTCAGAACAAAATGGCAGCAGACATTGGAGTCTAGTTATGCCCAGAGCAAGAGGTAAGGTAGGATCAACCACCAATACCAGGATGGATGGCAGGCAAAGCAGGAGTTCAGTATTGAGAGCATTTAAGCCTCAGGCTTCAAATTAATATGTAATTATAGAATTTTAAATAGAAAGTCAAATTCATAATTTGAAGAACAAGGTTAAAATTAGAATTAAAGAAAAGCATTCTGATAGTTTAAATGAGATTCAACCCCAGCTGATTCCATGTATGTATAAATTTTAAAGTAACAGTTAATATGTCAGCTCTGTTTATAGATAGATATCAGGAAAAAGCTCAATGATTAACACCATATTCATTTTTAGATAATCAATTATAATTTTGATTATACATTTGTTGTTTGTTACATAGTTCGTAACAGCATAATTCTTTGAAATACAAAAATAACAAAAATAAATGCCAGTTTTGAGGACATGTTATGCAGCAGTCACTACAATATAACTTGCTGTGTTTTATCTTGTAGAATCAATGCAGTAAAACAGAATGATAGGTACCATTATTTAACTTTCAAGGATAGGAAACTGAGTTTCTAAGAGGTTAAGTAATTTGTCCAAGGTTACATAGTCAGCAAGTGGCTTAAATCAAAAACTTGATCTCTACCCACTAAAATCTCCAAGCCCCTTAACTAATCTGCAATAGAAATGTCTTTGTTCTGTCCATGTTTATTTTTGTTCCAAATAAAACAACTTGTGACAAGGAACCACAAAATAATATTAGAGGAAAATGAATGTGTATGGATCAAATGGAGCAGTGGTTTTCTCTTTTTTTTTTTTTGAGTTGCAGTCTCACAACGTCGCCCCAACTGGAGTGCGGTGGCACGATCCGGTAACGGCAGCCTCGACCTGCTGGGCTCCGGCGATCCTTCCACCTCAGCCTTCCGAGTAGCTGGAACTATAGGTGCGCGCTACCACGCCCGGCTAATTTTTGATTTATTGTAGAGATGAGATCTCACCAAGTTGCCCGGGCGGGTCTCGAACCCGCCGGCTCAGGCATTCCGCTCACCGTGACCTCCCAAGGCCCTGGGATTACAGACTGAGCAACCTAGTCCTGCAGCAGTAGTTCTCTTAAAGAGAAAGGGAATTATTTAGGTGTGTATGATTGTGGTAGGAGAGGAAGTGGAGGAATAAAATTGTGAAACCTTTAGGGAAATTTCAATATCGCAACCTCTTTGATAAGATTATCCAGATTATTTCTAGAGATCCCGATCAATAGTCTATCAGTTAAAGATTAGGAAGTGAATGTCTAGAACAGTTTATCCTGGATTCTGTATAATTGTCCAACATGATTCCTGGAATCTATTCCCGAGCCTTTTATTGCAATGCCCAGAAATCTGCATTATAGCAAACAATGTAAATTACTATTATCTGTATTTGTAGTAGAGATTAAAAGAACACCCCATCTAAAAGTATTGAAGCAATTGCAAAAGTTACGCACCAGAGACCGTTAGAATCTTGGTTTCCCTGTATCATCAGGATCACTAAAAAAGCATAATATTTGTTATGGAATATTTGAAGAAGCTGAGAGCAATCACTTGTTAGGTTGTATGCCCAATACTAATGTGCGTGTGATAGTAAGTCTATGTTAAGTTTTAACTAAATGAAATTGTTACACTAATAGCCCCTGCTTATCTGCAATCTTATTTTCCACTGTTTCAGTTACTCACAGTCAAGTGCGGTCAGAAAATGTAAATGAAAAAAATCTCAGAAATACATAATTTCTCAGTGTTAGCTTTCAATAATAATCAACTGCTGTATCACAATACCTGTCATTCATCTCATTTCTCATCATGTAGGCATTTTATAATTTTGCATCATCACATAAGAGTGAAGGTAGTAAGATACTTTGAGAAAGACCACAATCACATAACTTTTTTTATTGTATATTGTCATAATTGTTCTTTTTAATTATTAATTATTATTGCTAACATCTTACTATGCTTTATTTATAAGTTAAACTTTATCATAGGTATGTAAGTGTAGAAAGAAATAGTGTATACTGTGTAGGGTTCGATACTGTTCTCGGTTTCAAGCATCCACTGGTGGTCATGGAATGCATACCCTGAGGATAAGGGGGAACATTGAATAGACTGACAGAAGTTAACAGAAATGGAAAATTCCTGGGTATTTCGGTTTTCATGGTTTGAAACTGGAAAGCACTAAAATTGCAGACTAGCTGAACTGACTGTTTTTTCTGTCTTGTATTGAGTTTGCCATGACCTCACATTACCTTTCAAGCAGTTAGAGAGAGAAGACTTGGTTGGAAGGAAAAAAAAAAAAAAGTGGAATCATAGTTTGAACGTTACCAAAGAATAAGGAAGGTTCTTCTGAGATAAGGATGATAAATCTTAATTTCAGGAAAATATCCATAAAGAATGTTTCATTATTATAAATACATTATGTATATACTGGCAAAAATAACAGTAGGGTTAAATTTTAAAATAAAAAGAAATAATGTAGACATTGCTAGGTTTGGTAATATGATGACCTTTACGATGGTTTCCATGGTTCAGTATTTCCTTAGGTAAGCCTTACCATTAAAAATATATCTAAGTTATATAATAGAGATTTCTCAATTACTTATTACTTTAAACCAAACATAGATCTAATACAAAGGCAATATTTGTTTACTAATCTGTTTATAGTAATATCATGCTCTTAAAATTCTTTAATTTTTTGATATGTAAACTATTTTTCTCACTCTTATCAAGATTGCAAATATTAATACTAGGCATGGAATTTTTCAGTAGTTTGCAATATAGAATAATCTTGAAAATTTTGATCTTCCTACTGGCTAAGTGCAGAAACAATCTATAGTTTGCAATGTAGAAGATTTGATTTTAAAAACATTCTGTTTGTTTTGTTTTTACGTCTTGTAGTGCAGATGCTCAAGCATCTTGACCAGAAACATCTTTCTGGTGGCATAATAGTTGTATTTCTCTCTTCCTCCTCTCCTTCTGTCAAAGGTTCCTGGAGCACAGTCCTTCCTCTAAGCAGATGAAATGTGTGATCTCCTTTGAGATGGATTTTAATGTCATCTCATCCCTTTGTGGAATGAGATTAGAATTCTAAATGTTCAAAATCCAACACCCTTTAATGAAAAATGATAAGAATTATCACATACCTGCAGCTTAGAAAGGATGGAATCGTATTTGCACATTATTAAAGATCTGAATAATTTAGGTTATTTTTAGATTTGAATTGCTTAGAGGATTTTAGAAAAGCTCAATTTAAACAGCTTCAGAAAGGCACTTGTGAGTCCTGATTTCAGTAATTTTACATCATTTAAGCATTTCCACAGAATGGTTTGGTAGTCACTAAGAAAACATATTTTAAATTTCAGGTCAATAGTAAGAAAATATTGAAATTTTAAAATAAGATTTACAAAAAATTTATTTCTTATACTATTTTAAAAATCTGTTTTTCTTTGATGGATTTTTTTTGTTTGTTTTCTCTACTTTTGTTTCCAGTTCTCTGGAAAAATGTATTTTTCTAAGTCACTTAAAAATATAGAATAATAGTGTTCTCTTTACATATCAGTGAAGAGTGGAGGAAAAATTATTTGCAATAACCCAAATATATTTTATATTTTCTACAATAACCTATTAGGTCTAAGTATTTTTTTAAACCATTTTTTTCAGAGGTAAAATATGAAAATAAGACGCCTCTCTGTGTTGTAATGAGGACAACTTGGTGGACAAACTATAAAAATTTGGTGTTGTCATTTTGAAACTGAAACTGTAAGAAAAACAAATTTGGGGTTAATAAAATGACATTTTAAAAGTTACAGGTAATTAGAGATAAGCAAAAGAAAAAAGATATAATGTCAAAGAATACAGACCACATGGTTTGCCATCCTCAGGGAAATTAAAAAGCATTTTAAACCCAAATATCACTTCTGTTAAAAAAAAATGAAAATAAAGGAAGTAGATGATAAAACAAAACAAAGCAAAAAGAACCACGTCTGATTTTTGACTGTAGATTATTTAAATGGCTTAGAATCTAAAAATAAAACTAGCTATCTTTTTTCTATTGAAAAGAATATGTAATGTTAATAAGGAATTTGAAGTGATAGCTTTCTCTAACCAAATCCAAGACCTTCATTCTCACTTCTTTTACTCTTGTAAGTCTCCTAATATTTTTGTAATCAAGAAGAGTCTGAAGATTACTGAATTTGTGACTTAAACTAAAAAAAAAAAAAGATTGGAAGCTGTCAGTTTAAAACTTTCTTCAGAAAAACTTTTACCTTGAGGAATAAGGACTATATAATTTTAGCTCTAAAAATAACATTTGAACAAGATAACTTGATGCCTGATCTGAAATATATGTTTTCAAAATTTTTAATTATTTATCAGAAAATAATTTTTTTTTTCTTGGACAGTTGTGTAAATTTTGATGCATGCACATATACATGTAACTGTCATAATTAGGATATAGAACAGTACTATAATTTCCAAAAACAATCTTTGCTATCTCTTTATACTTATGCCCTTCTCTCCTCCCCATAATTCCGGGAAACCACTGACCTATTCCCAGTTCCTACATTTCACTCAGCATAATGCATTTGAAATTCATTTAAATTGTGCCCATAAAAAATATGTTAATTTTCATTGCTGAATAGTATTTCATTTTATCCCATTGTTTATAGTATTCCATTTATCAATTTATGTCTTATAGGATATTTGGGTGTTATTTATTTTGGCAATATGAATATGCTACAATACATCATGCAAAATTTTTTCTGGGAACATAAGTTTACTTTGGGGTACGTACTGAACAGTGGAATTGCTTGCTATGATTTAAGTGTATGTTTAACTGTTTAACATAATAAAAATTGCCAAACTGTTTTCCAGAGCATCTGTGCAATATCCTGACCATCAACAACTGAGAGTTCAAGTAATTCCACACCCTCGCTAGTACTTAGTATTGTCAGCATGATTTTTATTTTAGCTATTCTATTATGCATGTAATGATATCTCATTATAAGTTTATTTTACTTAAAATTTTCATTTTTGTGGGCTAATAATGTTGAATGTCTTGTCTTGTGGTTACTTATCATCTTTATATCTGTTAAAGAAGTTTGTCCATATCTTTTGCTTTTTTTTTTTTAAGACTTAGCTGTTTCATTATCCTTTTAAACTTGACAGTAGCTGGTTCATTGGATGGAAACGTTTGGTCACTGCTTATGTTTTAAATGAATGCTATGTTTTTTATTGTTGAGTTGTAAGTTCTCAATACATAACTTTGTTGGATATGTTATTTGCAAATATTTTCTCACAGACTGCACCTTGCCTTTTTATTTACCCAACAATATATTTTATAGAAGAACCATGTTTAATTTTAATTGTCTGATTTATCAATACCTAAAAAAAGGGATCATGCTTTTGGTGGCACATTAGAACTGATCACCTGAAACCAGATCAGGGAATATTAACATGCTGTAACTGGGTCTATGTGATTTGAGTGCCAGCTCCAGTGTATGGACTAAATGGTTAAGGTTTCCACTTAGAAATCACAAAGATATTCTAGACAGTTTCTGTCAGTAGGGAAGCATGTCTGAGGAGCACAACCACTCTACAGCTCTTATCCAGGATGAGGACAGAAGGCTAACAAAATCATATGTGTCTATGGTTAATATATCTTTTCAGAAACAACCTCTTATATTACATTCCATATCAGTTTGTGCCATCTCATTGCTGTTTGAATGTTTTATTGGGTTTTTTTTTGTTGATACTTTGAAATTTCACCCTGCTTGCTATCTCTTAGCTGATTCCTACCTTACTCCAGAATCTATAGTCAACAGATTTATGAGTTATCATTGAGCCCAATCAAACTCAATCTAGAAAATGATGCCAAAACTTTAAGCAGCTTCAGAGATATAGAATGGCATTTTTTTGAACTTATGCTTCTAACTTCTATCTCTTTTTTTTTATATCTACTTTTGAATTTAGAGAATCTCCATAACCTATACATTTAGTGCTTCATTGTATTTGTCTTTTTAAAATTTTTTGTTATTAGTATTCATAATAAAACATGCTAGAGCTCTCATGAGATTTTTTGGAATTAGAGTGAATGCAGGATAATGTAGTAATACCAAAATGAATAAAGTGTATGAAAAGATATTTCCATATTATGTTATTTATACATTTAGCACTTGACATTTAATTTAAATTTCTTCCATTATTTAAACTATAAATCTAAACTGTACATATGCCCAAACTATACAGATTTTAGTTTAAACATGAGTTTTTACTGATAATTTAGAAATTTAATATTTATTTTATATTTTGAACACATGTAAAAAGTAAACTATATTTAAAAATATCTTCCTTAACTAAAGGAAACTGATTCAATTTTAAGGTTTCTAAAAGTCATATTTTTTTAAAAAACTGCTTTTAAACATCTTAAGAAAAATGAGGGATGCTAAGGTAAAAATGAATGTTTAATATTAACAAATAATCTGTGCTTAAACAGCAAAAGAAAACAAAAATCTACAAGATTCTATTAGGCCATGGTTTCATATTAATTAATAAAGATGAGAAAATTGTCAGATCTAAAATCTTATGAATATTAGTTGTTAACTATTGCCTTCTTCAAGTCTGGAATTGAAGTACAATTCTTAAAATCATGAAGTGCTATAGATTAAGTTTGACTGACAGAAACAAAAGTTTGATACTTCTAGCAATGGCATGACCATGTGGGAAGAACCGAAGATATGAGTCTAAAAATATATAGTTCCCATTTTAAAATGTTTTTAGCAACTTCCAATGTTAGCAAATAGCTTTTAAACGTTAGAATATTTTGTTACATTTAACTATTTCAATTATTATTACTGATTTCAAGCAAACATTTTCTAGCTTTAAACCCATAACTTGAACAAATAGTCTTCAATTAGCATCCTTAGCATTAAAGAGCTCTATTTCCCAATGTGATTATACTTAATGTGTGAAGCAGTAACAAAATAAGCAGAGCTCATATTCAGACACTCACTGAAGGTACCAACAAAATGCCTGCTGTTGATTAATTTCCTAGTCTCACATAGTTTCAACTAAATCTCCTACCTTGTATCTCTAACTTTTTAATGCCAAATTCACTACTTTATTTTAATTTGTGATTATTTCCTTGTTACCTACAATTTTGGCTTTCTGTAATTACATCCATAATGCATCTCTCAATATCTCAAAAGGTGAACTACACTCTCTTCTCTTGTCAATATACTATGAGAATAAATGTAAATAAGCATCTGAATTAGCCATCATAGATTTCTTAAAGGAACTCTACAAGCCCTACTATTCACTTATATTATAAACATGTATTTAATGTGCTTATAATTTTATTTTATTTTTATTTTTATTATTTTGAGTTGGAGTCTCACTTGTCGCCCAGACTGGAGTGCAGTGGCCGCTCCCGGCCACCACAGCCTTGACCTGCTGGGCTCCGGCGATCCTTCCGCCTCAGCCTTCCAAGTAGCTGGAATTACAGGCATGTGCTACCACGCCCAGCTGATTTTTTGATTTATTGTAGAGATGAGGTCTCGCTGCCCAGGTGGGTCTCGAACCCATGGGTTCAGGCAATCCACTCACCTCAGCCTCCAAAAGGCACGGGATTACAGGCTGATCCACTGAGCCCAGCTGTTTATAATTTTATATGTAAAAATGTGAAAGCTTGAATGCTTTAAATACGAGTATTAATGATTGCAATACATTTTCTATTAAATAGTGATAAACCTCTTTTAAAATAGCTATATCTCACTCTTTAGCAGTTATATAAGACATTACTTTTGGTGACATTTAAATTTTAAAAAACATACATTTGGGAGAATTAGGCTCAATAATACTAAATCATATAATTATCTGAAAAAAAACAATTTAGTAATTAGATTCATCTGAATACATATTTATTTCTTTATACACAAGGGGAATGTCAACTCAAACTACTTGAAAATTGAAAATTTTTATAGTATTTTAATATCTGTATGTAAAAAAAGACTTAACTTGACAAAGTAGGCCAAAGTCATGCCCTTTTATCATTCATTTCACAAGAATGTTAAAATTATTATCCAATTCAAAGGATATTTAGAGTTATCAGGAAAAGAGTCTCATGTCAAGAAACCTGAAATGGAACAGATTCTGAAGTGATCAAAAATATCACTTAGAGCCAGGCTCGGTGGCTCAGCCTGTAATCCCGCACCTTTGGGAGGCTGAGGTGAGTGGATTGCCTGAGCCTGTGGGTTTGAGACCTGCCCACAGGCTCAGGCAACTTGGCGAGACCTCATCTCTACAATAAATCAAAAATTAGTCAGATGTGGTAGCGCACACCTGTAGTTCCAGTTACTTGGAAGGCTGAGGCAGAAGGATCGCCAGAGTTCAGCGGGATGAGGCTGCGGTGGCTGGGAGCAGCCACTGCACTCCAGTCTGGGTGTCTGAGTGAGACTCCAACTCAAAAAAAAAAATCACTTAGTTACCTTTACCATATTAGGTACAATATCTAAAACATGTGACTGAGTAAAAACAAAACTATAGTAATATATTATGGTCATAAGAATTCTTTCTAGAGGGACTTCCAGCAAGATGGTCATAGGGCTGCCTGGTCTGTGAGACCTTCTGCAAAAGAGAACACACATAAAGACTCTAGCTCTCTCCTGCAGGCTGCAGTTCCCATCTTTGGCAGCCTGCTTTCCACACAGAGCTCAGCCGCCACCGCGCTCAAACATCACAGTGGTCTGGGTCACTTCCAAGTTGCAGATGCTGCCACCGTGGCCATCGCCATACCCACACCTGAGGCAACCCATGACTTTGGACCGTGAAGGCCCCGCAAGCACGATCTACTGAGATCACCACCGCCACTGCCACTGCCACTGCCATGCCATGCCCCTCTCCTGGAGCCAGGCTCGTGGAACTCCTTCTGTGTACTGAGAGGCGGCTGCCTCCACCGCCGCTACCATTGCTGGTTCCCTCAAGTCCTGGGTGCCCACAGGCTTCCACCCCGCCTAAAGATCAACCCACCTGCTGGGGATCCAAGGTAACAACATTAAAATGGAAAAGACAGAAACTCTTCCTCCTTGACAAATAGACAAGACCAGATCTGAGTGATAGACTGGGCAGGGAGGCAAGATCTGAATTGGCCTTCACAGCAGGCCAGAGGCAACTGACCCTATCTATGAACAAATCTACCAGCCTGCAAAGACAGCTGGAAATCAGAGCTGAAAGGATATTGGGCTTAAAGGAACAGTCTCAGAATGTGCTTGGTTGTTTCTGTTAGTTTACTGACTTTAATCTATTCCTTTTGTTTTGTTCTTTTTTTCTTTCTCTGAAAACACATCTTTGTATAGAGGAATAGCACACCAAAAAGGAGGTTGGTTAGCTTGTACATTAGCATCATTGTATGTTTTAGTTTTAGTTGGTTGTTGGTTAGTTTGTAGTCATGGTTACTGTTTTTCTTTTTATTTGTTTCAGTCTTTGTGTCTCTTTTCATTTGTTTAGTCAGTATGCTCATCTGTTTTCCCTCTTAATACTCTCTCTCTCTCCACCCATCTCTTCCCCCCCCCTTGATTCTCTTCCCTCCATTAACCTCTTCTAGGGAGTAAACCTACAACCTACTTCTAGGGAGTAAACCTACAACCTCACTGCATGGACAGATTACAAGGCAGTGGGAAGTGGGTTTCAGATTATCAATAAACCTCTTGGCATATACCAGGATCTGCAGATAGATTTTGAATCACAGCTCCCCCATTAATTAAATCTCAAAATTGCACAAAGGACTACCCACAACCCACAGTCCAACTGCAGAATTGAACAAAGCAAGAAGATATACATAAGAAAGAATAGGAGATTGAACAAACAGAAGTAAAAGCAACCCCCCCACCCCTGAATAACAGAATTAAAGAAGATGGGGAAGTGGAGTGAAGGAAAAAATAGGGAGGAAAAATCTGCACAAATGAAGAAAAACCAAAAGAAGAATATAGGCCTCACACAGATCCCTGGGAGGTCAGACACTGAGAAAACAAACTTCAGAACACAAATAATGAAGAGCCCCCAGAATGGTCACATGCAATAAACTCAGACATCAAGACATTAATAGAAAGAATAAAAAAATTGAGGAGAGACAAGAAGAAAATAGAAAGGAGCTGATGACAGAAATAACAGCAGTAAAGAATACTGTGATGGAAATAAATAATAAACTAATAAGCATGGAAAGCAGAATTAGACAAGCAGAAGAAAGAATCTCAGAGCTTGAAGACCAAAACAGAGAACTAACCCAAATTGTCAAAAATATAGAAAAGAAGCTTGAAAAGACAGAACAAAACCTTCAAGAGATGAATGATTACTTGAAGCGATCCAACCTAAGAGTAATTGCCTTCCTGAGGCAGATAGAGAGACAGAAGCCACACTGGAACAAACATTTCATGAAAAAATTCAAGAAAACTTCCCTTATCTCATCAAGGATGAAAAAATTCAAACACAAGAGATTCAGAGAACCCCTGCAAGACAACAAATGAGAAGACCAACTCCCAGACACATAATAATTTGCCTAAACAAAGTAGGTATAAAAGAAAAAATCCTAAAGACAGCAAGAGAAAAAGTCAGACTACCTACCAAGAAGACCAATTAGAATAGCAGCAGATTTATCTACAGAAACCCTCCAGGCTAGGAGAGCTTGGAGCCCTATCTTCAAAGTCCTAAAAGATAAACAATTTCAACCCAGAATACCCTACCCAGCGAAGCTAAGCTTCATCAGTGAGGGAGAATTGAAATCATTCCAAGATATCCAATACCTAAGAAGCTACACTGCCACCAGACCACCTCTGCAAGAAACACTTAAGAAAGTACTGAACACAGAAGAAAAGGAAAAAAGAACAACAATGTTCTTCACAAGAGTATAGGCAGAAAATTAAAAGCACACATGAATCAACTCCAAAACCAAAAGAAAGACAACAAACAAACAGGAACAACAACTCTGTAAGAATCTTATGACAGGGATCAACTCTTGCATTTCAATAGTTAGCCTAAATGTGAATGGACTAAATGGACCACTGAAAAGACATAGAATGGCAAAATGGATAAAATATCACCAGTCAACAATTTATTGCCATCAAGAGACTCGCCACACTATAAAGGGCACTCACAGACTCAAAGTAAGAGGATGAGAAACAAATTTTCAGGTGAATTAAACACAAAAGGAAGGAGGAGTCATGATCTTAATCTCAGACAAAATACCGTTTAAGTTATCAAAAATTTAAAAAGATTCAGAAGGCCACTACATACCGATAAAATGTTCAATCCATCAACAAGAAATATCCATTCTAAACATATATGTATCCAACATAGGAGTGCCAACTTTCATAAGGCAGCTTCTAGGTAAACTCAAAAAAGATATTGACTCTAACACTACCATAGCTGGGGACTTCAATACCACACTCACAACACTAGACAGATCTTCAGGACAAAAAACAGCAACGAGATCCAGAACCTCAATGGACTTAATTGATACCTACAGAACACTCCATCCAACGGCCACAGAATATACATTCTATTCATCAGCACATGGAACATACTCTAAGATCGACCACATACTTGGCAATAAATCAAGCATAAGCAAATTTTAAAAGATCTAAATTTTGCCAACTACAATGGAATAAAATTAAATATCAACACCTACAAGGTTCCCCCAAAACTCACAAAGACATGGACACTAAGCAGCATGATGCTAAACAACTCCTGGGTCAATGATGAAATCAAAACAGAGATTAAAAGATACCTGGAAACAAATGAAAATGAAGAAGCATCTTACCAAAATCTCTGGCATGCCATAAAAGCTGTAGTAAGAGGGGAATTCATATCTCTACAAACACACATGAAGAAATGGAAGGATGACATTTTAACAGCCTAATGAGTCACCTAAGGAATCTGGAAAAGCAAGACCACCAAAACCCTAATTTCAGCGGAAGAATCCAGATCACCAAAATAAAAGCCCAAATATGGGACATAGAAGACAAAAAGATAATACAAAAAATCAATGAAACAAAAAACTGGTTCCTTGAAAGGGTAAACAAGATAGATGGTCCCCTAGCTAGACTGACCAAGAAAAAGAGAGAAAAAGCCCAAATAAACACAATCAGAAACAGAAAAGATGAAGTCACATCTGACCCTGAAGAAATACAAAAGATCATTAGACTACTATGTACACTTGTATGGAAACAAACTTGAAAACCTTAAGAAAATGGAGGACTCTCTGACATCACACAACCTGCCTAGGTTGAAACAAGAAGAAATAGAGACCCTAAATAGACCAATAACAATCAAGGAAATTGACTATGTAATAAGAAAACTACCTAAAAAAAAAAAAAATGTCCTGGGCCAGATGGCTTTTCACCAGAATTCTATAAGACATGTAAGGAAGCGCTTATACCAATCCTACTGAAAGTAGGAAAGATAGAAGCAGGTGATTGAGAAAGATAGAACTCTCCCCAAATCATTTTATAAAGCTAAGATCACATTGATACCCAAGCCAGGTAAAGACCCAACAAAGAAAGAGAAATACAGGCCAATATCTTTGATGAACATAGATGCCAAAATTTTCAACAAGATCCTAGCAACCCGGATTAAACAACACATCTCAACAATCATCCATCATGACCAAGTAAGCTTCATCCCTGGGACGCAAGTCTGGTTCAACATTTGTAAAACCTCAAATGTAATTAAATACATCAACAGATGTCAAAACAAAAACCACATGATTATATTATTAGATGCAAAAAAAGCTTTGGTAAAAAAGCCCCGAACATCTAAGCATATGTGGAACATACTAAAAAATAGAAAAAGCCATCTATGAGAAATCCACAGCCCGCATACTCCTAAACAGGAAAAAAAAAATGGAACCATTTCCCTTGAAAACTGGAACAAGACAAGGATGCTCGCTCTTACCCCTCCTGTTCAATATAGTATTGGAAGTCCTGGCTAGAGCAATCAGAGAAGAG
>NW_007252949.1:585853-665928 GCF_000164805.1 Carlito syrichta
TTCAAACTTTACTGTAAAGCTACAATAATCAAAATAGCTTGGTATTGGTACAGGAACAGGCATATAGACCAATGGAATAGAATTGAGATTCCAGAAGCAAAATCTCCTTTTCTCAACCAACTCATCTTCAACAAAGCCTCCACCACCTACCATTAGGAAGAGGAGACCTCTTCAGTAAATGGTTCTGGGAAAACTGGCTGACCACATGCCAAAGATTCAAACAAGATCCTTATCTATCCACATACACAAAAATTAACTCCAAATAGATCAGAGACCTAAATGTAAAACTTCAAACCATAAGAACCTTAGAAAATGCAGGACACACCCTTATGGAAATTGGAACTGGCATCCAATTCCTGAACAAAACCCGATACACACAGGCCATAAGAGATAAGATAGACAAGTGGGACCTCATTAAATTGACAAGCTTCTGCAAACCCAAAGAAACCATCAAGAGAGCAGGGAGACAGTCCACAGACTGGGAAAAAGTATTTGTAAACTCCATGTCTGACAAAGGCCTAACATCTTGGATCTACAAGGAACTCAAACGTGCTGGAAAGAAAAAAACAAACAACCCCATTACAAAGTGGGCAAAAGATATGAACAGACACATCTCAAAAGAAGACATACGAGTGACCAACAGACACATGAAGAAATGTTCATCCTCACTAATCATCAAGGAGATGCAAATTAAAACTACACTCAGATACCACCTAACTCCAGTCAGAATGGTCATTATCAATCACTCAAAAAATAACAGATGCTGGAGAGGTCGTGGTGAAAAGGGAACCCTTCTACACTGTTAGTGGGAGGGTAAACTAGTGCAGCCTCTGTGAAAATCAGTGTGGCGATTCCTAAATGCTCTGAAAATCGACTTTCTATATGACCCTGCAATCCCCCTACTGGGAATATACCCTGAAGAACTCAAATCACTCTATAAAAAAGATACTGCACATGTATGTTTATCAAAGCATTGTTCACAATAGCAAGATCATGGAACCAACCATGCAGTCCATCAAAAGAGGACTGGATTAAAAAAATGTGGTATATATACACCTTGGAATATTATGCAGCCATAAAAAAAGAACAAAATCATGAATTTTGCAGCAATCTGAATGGAATTTGAGTTTATAATACTGAGTGATTTCTCACAGAAACAAAGATCTGAGTATCACATGTTCTCACTCATAAATGGACCTTGAATAGCTATCGTAATACTATAAGAAAAGGATTGACTGTGGTGGAAAATTATGGGAGGGGGCAGGGAGGGGAAGGGAGGTGGGATTAATGGTAGTCAATATCTGTCTGGGGACGGGGTCACACCTCATCAACAAGTGTACCTGCACCATGCATATTTTTATACCTAACCCTTAACTATACCCCACAATTTTAAAATAAAAAATATGTTTTAAAAAAAGAATTATTTTATTTTATTATATTTTGAAATTATATGCACAAAATTATATATCACTTTAAATGAGTATATATAGTAACTATAGAGAAATAATAAATGAATAGTAACAGTACAACATGTAACCATCACCCAGAATAATTATTGTTAATATAGTATCATCTTTTTTCTAAGTGTTTCTGTTTTATTTCTCATTCAACAAATATTTATGTCATGCATCCTGCCAATGCAGACGAGCAGAAATTCCCAGCCTGCAACTTCCTAATTGAATGCAGATATTAACTAATGTAGAATGTGCTGAGAAGTAAAAAAAAAAAAAAAAAAAAAAAATTGTAGAGGGTGGTATGGAAGCAAATAAAAATATATGTATACAGAGTCTTGGCAAGCAAAACTGCCCTTAGGCCATGACAACCGAGCTGAGGCAGAGTTACTAAGTGGTGAAATGTTGAGAAATGATGTGTGTTATGTTCTTGGCAGAGGGCAGCTATGGTATGGATGGTAATGGGATTCCCTCAGAGACATCGTTATTAAAATAGTCTATTGGGAGTTTATTTGACATGAAGATCTATTAAAGGAAATATATTAGAGAGGAATTCTGAATTTGTTGTTGAGCTCTGCAGACATTAAAATCAATCATCCTCATGAAGAAATAAGTGAAACTGTTGCCCCACACACCTGCAAGATATACCCTGCCAGGCTGAAAAGCACTTGAAGAGAGGAAAGAGTTGACTGGCAGAAATACATCTCTGGGATCACTGGCTGGTGATTGGTGGAGAATGTTACTTAATGTGCCCCTCAGTCATGCTGTCATGTCTCTTGCACATTTTCTAGCCTGTGTGAGTGTCTCTAGATAAAAGATTGGGCAGATAGTGAAGAACATTTTGCCTCCAAATTCAGATGCTATGATCTGAATATTTGTGTCTCTCCAAAATTCATTATGTTAAAACTAAACTCTCAAGGTGATGATATCAAGAATTGGAGTTTTGGGGAGGTGATTAGGTCACTGAGCTCCACCTTCATGAATGGGATTAGTACACTTACAAAAGGGCTTGAGGGAGCTTGTTTGTTCTTCCTGCTGCTTCTGCCATGTTAGGACACATCAAGAAGGCACTATCTATAAAGCAGAGAGCTCTCATGAGACAATGAATCTGCTGGCACCTTGTCCATGGACTTCTGAGCCTCCAGAACTGTGAGCATTGTATTTCTATTTTTATATATCACCCAATCTAAGGTATTTTGTTATAGTAGCTCCAACTAAGACATGAAGATGAAGTTCTGGGTCCAGAATGCAGCGTGCTGTGAAGAAGCCTTTTTTTTTTTTTTTTTTTTTTTAAACTTGAACAATGGGTGGTGCTAACAAGCACTTTTAGGAAGTAACTCCTGGGGTAGTAAGTTAGTGGCAATTTCAGAAAGAAGGAAATGAGAGAGACAAGAGGAGTAAGTAGTTCTCCTTGAGGAAAGCAAGAGAGTCCTCAAAAATCCGTTGTGGAGGAGGGAAAAGAAAAAGGTGTGGGGAGTCTCACTTTGAGAATTTCAGTGAGTTAGGCTCTCATCGTCAAAACCCACTGTAATTTTTGATCCTATTAATCCATAAACCTATGAATGGATCCAATCACCTCTTAAAGTCCCCAACTTTCAATACTGTCTCATTGAAGATGAAGTTTCAAACTGAATTTGGAAGGAATATTCAAACCATAACACTTTAATTGCAACTTTTCTTGATATTCCAAATTATGTCTCTAAACACAAATATGTAAGTAAAAATTGTGATAATTATTACCATATTTTTGTATTCAATGATTTCTCAGAACTTAAACATATTCCCAGTGAGGCTCTGGTAGTATTTTTATTTTGCTTACAATTGGGTCACCAGATCTAACTAAAGGCCTAATTATTAGATAAAGTTCAATATACGAGGTCTGACAATTAAGTTTGTGAACTCATCCTAGAAAAACTGCTACATACCTTACTACTGAACATCACTATGGTCTCCTCTGAAGTACTCCCCTTGTAAAGCTATGCACTAATGCCAATGCCTAGTCCACCCATCAAAGCAATTTTGGAACTCTTTTTCTGGAACGGCCATCAGAGCTGTTGTTGTACTACCCTTGATGTCCTGAATGTCATCAAAACATCTTCTTTTCAATAATTCCTTTGTCTTTGGGTAAATAAAAAGTTATTGGGGACCAGACCATGTGAATAGATAGGGTGTTCTGATACAGTTATTTTTTTTTTTTTTTACTGGTTAAAAACTCCCTTAAAGATGTTTCTCTGTGAGCTGGTGCATTGTCATGATGAAAGCACTCCTTCAGAACCATTTTTGCACACAACTTGCTTATGCCAAGATTTTCAGTTAAGATTTTCCTGTTTCTCTATCAATGTTTATTTGGTCTGCTATGCTCCTCACCATCAGCTGATGTTGATACACAATTCAGCAAGTTTTTGCAATCTTTTAGTCAGTTCTGCTCATTACTGGCCACTTCTGACCTTTGCAGATGTTTTCAACTCTCTCATGCCCTTTTCTTCTCTTCGCTTCAGAGTCGATCATTCTCTACGACTCAGTTTCCATGAATCAAGCTTTTATTAAATCTTGAAGTGCACAAAGCTTCTATTTTTCCTTTCTGAAATGTTTTTCCCTCCAGGATTCCCCTACACATTATCTGATTATTCTTTATGCCTGAAACGTTACTCCTTCTGTCTTAGTCCATTTTCTGTTGCTTATAACGATACCTGAAGCTGGGTAACCTGTAAATAAAAAGAATTTATTCATCATTAGTGATGCTTTTTTTCCCTTAGAAAAATGTTTAATCCATTTGTACACTGATATTTTCTTCATAGAATTATTTCCATAAACTTGGATGAACGTCCCTGATTTCACTTTCACTTTTGACAAACTTAACAAAGAATTTAATGTTTATTGATTACGCTAATTCAAACTCAGATATTCAGACGACAGCACATGAAAACATGCAACGACAATAAGGAATGCCACTTAGCACCACACTACCACACATTGACATGAACACATGTATCTTGGTAAGACTGATATACCAAGGTTATGAAACCTTATTGAGTTGTTTGTACAGTGTTGCCAATGTAAGTGCATGGTGGTAAGTTTGTGAACTTGATTGCCAGATCTCGTATATTTATTGATGAATTGTGTGGAAATTATTTCTGTTTAAGGCTATACAATGAAAAATTATTATTTCACTTAAACTATGTGCTACTGAGAAAAGCTTTCCTCTGAATTCAGATACAATTGGGCTTGCTTTTCCATTCTGGATGTGTGACAGTGGTTAAGTTGTCTATATTCACATGTGACTTGATTTTACATGTTATAGTAGACATAGCTTAATATATATAATATACATATTATATTATATATTGATATATATTCAATGTATATTTATATTTATATATTAACATATTTATATATCATATAACAATAAAATAATATCTTGATATATAAGTATACATTATTTTATTATATATTAACGTATATTTCATATTATAATTTATAACATACAATATATAATTGATATACAATCAAACATTATTATATTAATATATAATTATATATCAACATATAACCATACAGTTATATATAATTAATATATTAAATTTAATTGTATCTATATGTCTACATTACATTATATGTGATTATTCAGCATAAGTATGAAACATATCCTTTAGTGCACAGTACTTGACCCAAAATATTAGTTTCTATCTTGTATAGTTCATTGTATTGTTTGAATATTCTGCCTGATGTTTTCTCACTATACCTAAATTTTCTATTGTGCTACTAAAAAAAAAGATAAATATGGAAATATAATTTTACAATTCTACTCATGTGTTGGTATTACTGAATATGAGTCCACACTGCAATTTAGTGGCTGAAAATAACAATCCTATCAATTGTTCTGAAGCTTCAACAATTTGATTGGGCTCAGCCAAACACTCCTTCTGGTTGTCTCTCTTGAGGTAACTTATGCAGTTGCAAACATCTGTGACTCAACTGTGACTAGGTGGTCAGATATACTTGCACTAATTCTTCTGGTAATTGCCAATTGCTCCACAGAAGTTTTTAACCATCTGCATATGAAAATAAGCATCTTAAAGTGATTTCAGATAAACATTTCATGAGGATGAGAAGAAGCTGCAAAGCCTAGAAATTCACAAAGTCAATTTATAGCATTACATTAAACAAAACAAGTCATGAAGCCAGCTCAGACTCAAGAAATGAATAAACCCCAATTGTTGATAGGAGAATTTGAACAATTATACTATAAAATGAAACAGGAATTATTTTGGTCTTCTGTGCATACATTCTCCCCTATTAAAGAAGTTATTTAAACAGTTTTATTAATTATTGACATCCTCTATGTATTATTTATAAACCATGAGTAATTTAAAAATAATTGGTTTGACAATAATTTATTTTATGTTTATTAAGTTAATGCTAATCATGATCATTTAATATGGCATTTCTGTGGGAATTTATATAACCCAAATTATATTTAAACATAATACATCAATTATTAATGTCCTTCATTAAAAATTATGTGATCACATTAAACTCATTCCCAGAACTCTATATTTATGCTCCTCAATTACAGTACCCATGTAATATATCATTTTGACTATTACACAGTGTAGTATATAAATCTTGCATTATCTGATTGCAGTGATGTTACCAATGTTCTTGAAACTCTTCAATCATTCATTAGAGGCTATCTTAAGATGACCTAAGGTAAAAGCTTGC
Source organism: Carlito syrichta (assembly GCF_000164805.1). Lineage (NCBI taxonomy): Eukaryota > Metazoa > Chordata > Mammalia > Primates > Tarsiidae > Carlito > Carlito syrichta. Next base: position 592,027 of record NW_007252949.1, read on the forward strand.
TTCTTTCCTCCTCTCTGAAAGTGATAGCTAAACTGAGGATAAGAAAGTATAAAAGAGAAATGGATAGCACAGGAAGAAGGTACTCTCAGATACTCATTAAAGGCTGATATTCATTGAGGGCAAATCAGACAAATGGCTCTTCCTCCTCTTCTCATGCATTTGGAATTAGCTAATAGCAAATGTATTTTCTTTTAAATAATGAATAATTCACAGGATTTTTGAAATTGGGGATATTGAAAGAGTTACAAATACTAGAGATGAAGCGTTCCACATGACATCTTTTAGCCAACTGTATTATGTTTCTCTTCTTATGGCAACTCACAAAAAAACAGTCAACTCTATTTCTTATGAAACTAGCTCTATCATTCATCCTCCAAATGTGTCAGTAATTTATTTTCTGAATTGCAAATTTTACCTCAAGTTCTTCTCCAGTATCAGGTGGAAGGGATTGACCACAAAGAGATACATAGGCAAGTTAATGGATGGAAAGGTAGGTGGCTGGTTAGACAGATGAACAAATAAGTCAAGAAAACAATACAAATTACACATAACCTTTCATGAGTTTTCCATAATGACTCTGCTTCACTTCTCACCACTTCTCAACATGCTCCACCTCTAGTCACAATAAAGAAATTGCAATTATCCAGATGTTTTCTATATTTTCTGACTGTCACACGCAAATCTCCTTTCTTTGTGCCTAGTTTATATGGGTTGTTTAAAAATAGAATATCAAAATGATCTCATTTGTTTAGAATTCTCTGGTATCCTTGAGTTAAATGCTCATTTGTGGCACATTTCCCTGTATACACTCTGCATACAATTCCATCAACTAAGTATACACCCTCGGTATAACTCTATCAAGGTGTTTAGATCACAGGTTCTCAGGCTTAAATATAAACAAAAAATACCTGAAAGATTGTTAAAATGTAGATTGCTGGGTTCTAACTTGATGTTCTGATTATTTAAAAATAGCAAACAACCTATATATTTTAAATCATCTTCTCTAGAGAAGACATATGAGGTTTCGAGACTAGTACAAAATAAATAATAATCCACTTCCAGTGATGTCAATGTATAATTATTTGGCTTATTGTATTCACCAACCCATTAAGGTCTTTAATTTTTTGAAAGAATTTTTTTGAATGATTTCAGATATCTCTATGTTGACACATGATTATGAAACATAAGCTTATTTTAAAAATTGAAAAATGCATTAAAAATAGACATCTGTCTACCACTGAATTCTGTTATACAAAAACTCAGAGACAGAAGACAGTAAAATCAATTAAGTCTGAGGGTCAACCGCTTTTGGTCAAAAACTGCTGAACACTCAGCACAGTGTGGCAGGTGCACGCGTAAATCACCCATCATGAAATGGGCTAATATGTTGAAAGAATCTCAGAAAACCAACCCCCCAAAAATCATTGAAGCCAAAGGCAGCCTTTAACAACAATGCTGATACACAGATGCTGATGAGTTCACCTAGTGGGGGAAGGCTGGAATGCAAGAGGCCCAACCTCCAAAAAATAATTGCAATTTTTTTTTGGTCTCCCCTAGTACATACATACATATATGAAAGTTGTCTTGTATTGGATAGTTGAAAAAGCATTTGTATCATATGCATTTGTTTCCATCTCTCTTAGGGCATACAATTGTTTTATTGTTAATTTATCTACTTCCTGCATTTTTCTCCTAAGTTTACTCTCAGTAATATTTTAGAGTGCTTCTTTCTCTTTGTTTCTTTGTTCATTTATTTTGTTCTCAATTAATGTTGAAAAATTTTCTTCCTGGAACAGTTAGCTCTTTAGTAACAAAGAATTGAAGTGCACAGTTCCAATTACACATGGATTTTCTTTCACACTGCCTCCCCTGAAACAGCAAAACCAACCTCTTCTCTTCTTTCTACTCCTCAGCCTCCTACGTGTTTAGACAATGAGGATGAAGATATTTATGATGACCTACTTCCACTTAATACATAGTAAATATATGTTCTTTTCAGCATGATTTTCTTAATAATATTTTCTTTTCTATAGTTACTTTATCATAATAATATAATATACAATACATATAAAGTACAAAACGTGCTCATCAACTGTTTATGTTATTTGCAAGGCTACCAGTCAATAGTAAGCTGTTAGTAGTTAAGTTTTGGGGGAGTTAAAGGTTATGTGTAGATTTTCAGAGGAGGGGGTCAACTGTATAGTAATTTTTAATTTTCAAAGTAGAAAAATAAATGAGAAACTCATAGACTGACTGAAAACTGTGTGGGGAGCAGAAATTGAATACAGAGGATTTTTCTGTAGGGAATCAGGAATAGAATTGGTCTCTTTACTTTATAATCAGCATCTGAATATTCCATTCTACTCTCTTTAGTGGAGCTTTCCTCCAGGAAGCAATTTTTAGTCTATCGTTTGAAGCAGAAACGTGGGGAGGTGGAAGACCATGGTATGGTGGCCATGGAGATGATAGAAAAAACTGCCTTGTGGCCGTCTGGGAGCTAATGAATTTAGATTTCTAAGAAGTCTCATTGTTTCATTTATAAACACCTCATCAAACTCCCTGAAGTGCTATGTGCCTCAGATCCAGAGGCTGTATATTTCAATTTTTTTTTAGAGAAATAGTCTTCATCTCTTGTCTGCGTGAAAAAAAAGTGAGATTCTAAATACTTCATATACAGACTTTGAATAAATACTTTTGTATTCATCCATTCCTCACCTGTGCTTTCTGTGGTACCTGATCCGACAATTTCTAAGTATTTATTGTCTTCAATGTGAAGTGACAAACTTCTCATACTTTTGTATTTTATGTGTTTTATATACTGTATTCTTACAATGAAGTAACTAGAGAAAGTAAAATGTTATTTAGAAAATCATACTGAAAAGAAAACATATTTACTATGTATTAAGTGGAAGTGGATCATCATAAATGTCTTCATCCTCATTATCCAAATATTTAGGAGGCTGAAGAGGAGGAGGAAGAGGAAAGATTGGTTTTCCTGTCTCAGGGGTGGCAGAGTAAAGTTTGCTTATAGTTTATAGTAAATTCAAAGTATCTGGTTTGTTTATTTTATGATTCCATCTATTTATATCTACTAAAAATTAGCAGACTGTAGGCGTATAATTTTTTTCTTTCCTATTCTTTATATCACCAAGACTTTACATTTTGGTGTTTCTTTGTAGTCAAAATGCAGGGCAGCATGTAAACAAATGTGTCAATTCATTTTGTTTATTAAGACTGTCATCCATCCACCCAGCTTAGCTAAGCCCTTGTTTTTCTTTTATTTTCCATCCTTTTTCTTTTCTGAATGGACAGGATTAGGCAAATAATTCTCATTGGTAATTATTTGGTATCTATTTCATGGTTCAACATCACATTGTCCTGGGTTTACCTGAAAATTCATTATTATCATTATTATCATGATTGCCTTTGCTTATGACATTTAGTTCTGGGTTTTCTGAAGCTATAGATAATTTAAATCCTGCTAAATATAATTTAGGTATAATATCATATGAGTCAAAATATTTAAATATAAATAAAAGCATTAAAATTATTTATTTATAAAACATACATATTTATGAAGCAAATAATTCATTTATATAAAACAAACAAATTTATTTGCACATAACATGGTAAAAAGTTAAAAAGTTGTTTTCAAACTTCTTTCAAAAATCATATTTACCATTTTATGAGACCTGGCTTTTTTCACTAATGATTATAATTTTTGCATATTCATCAAGTTACTGATACTCTTTCTCTCCCTATATTTTGGTGACTAATTCCTGAAATTGACTAAAATTATTGAAGTGTTCCTAATACTCTTAATCCAACAGGAGAAAAGATGACAATTAAATAACATTTTTTAATTAAATAGAAGGAAAAAACCTAAATTGTAAACAAGTAATCTAAATTACTATATTTATGTAATGTAATAATGTTTATACTTTCTAAAATTAATATAAATATAAACTTATTTTCTTAAATTAGGATATCCTGAACTTATTTGCTTGAACTTACATTCTTCTAATTTTGTATTTATAAATTAACTTGAAAAAACCTTTAATTTTACAAATTATACATTTTTGTAGTGACCTACTGTAAATTACCATATACTGAAACTTTTAGAAAAATACAGAGTATTAAAAAGCAAATGGACTATTATTTATTAAAATAAAACTGAGCCCACTGTCTCTTTAAATCATATTTGAAAATACTCTCATTTTGACAGTAGCTGATAATTTTCCTTTTTTATTAATGTCAGCATATAATTAAAGTAGCTATTAAGCTGCTAATAGGCACTTAACACTGTGGTAGCTTATCATAAATAGCATTAACAGTTCTACAACTTTTTCTTGCAGGTCACTTAATATATCACATGAAATTAAATTAAATAGAATCACATAAAATAAAATAAAAATGGAAGTAACTAAGTCAGATTCTGCATATGAACAGTATTAACAAAGCTTACAAATGGCTCATAAAGTCAATTTCTATAAAGTTAAATTCCACACATGTGATTATAATAATATTTCTCAATTTTGTTTTTCCTTGAATAATTTTAAAATACTATTTAAAAAGGCTTAAAATATGGATTTTTACTGAAACCCATTTTTGAAATTAAATGACTTAAATTTGATGATAATGAAGAGCAAAACTAGAAGAATACAAATATAACACTCTCTTGTCTGTGCACCTATCAAAACAAAGAGCAGCAGGAAGTTATTTCTACCCTGGCATAAAGCTGCAGGAAATGTAATGTTGAAAAATGATTTTATTTTGAAGTTTGTAAGTCTCTAGTATGTATTGTAATGATAGTTATTGATTTGTTTCCTCAGTTAAGACACATATACTTACTAACTCCTTATATTGCCTCTAAAATTATCCTAATGTAGATATTATTTTGTAAGAGTTGACTGTAGTTTCAACTACCATATTGTATCAAGTGAACCAGCTAGAGGTTGTAAATAATCTATATTGCATTTCTGTGTAAATATTTAAGATTCATGGAACACATATGAAGAAAACATGCTGAAATAGATATTCCTGCTGTGCATGTAATTTGTCAAAATATAGTGAAGTTATAGTAAGTTTTTATAACACTAACTTCTATGTATTGCATAAATGACAATACCAATTGGCACCTGGTTCTGAAACACTAGTGAACATTAGCAACTAACTCAATTTTAACATAGTAAGTACTTGAAAAATATTTGCTGAATGCATAAATAATATATTAATGCATCTCATGTTTTGTAATATGAATAAGTAACAGTCAGAACACTTGAGACTATTTACAAATCTATTAATATATAGACTTAAAAATAACAATCCCTGGCCAAGCTCCATCATTGGAAAATATAGGCAATCCCAAAGAAGTAGCGTAAAAAAGCATAATGTTTCCTGAACTTCACATTGAGTAGAATTTTGATTTTTATCTTTAGTAAAATGTGATTATGAAATCTTATAACATGGAGTTTGAGATAATGGACTTTGAATTTGAAGCAATACACCCAAATTCCAATCATGGTTAGGTGAACCCCAGGCAAGACTCTTAAGCTCCCTAAAACTTTGTTCTTTATTTATAAAGTAGGGAAAGTAAGACTGATGTAAAAAGAGATTACAGAATTTAGAAAACAATTGACAGGTCAAAACTCGTAATAAGTACATCATGAAATTCAAAGGGGTACCTGAAACATGGGGAATTATCTTTTGGAGGATGGGCCCTTTGTAGTACATGCTTCCCCCACTACCTAAGTGTTCTAGGAGCCCATTGTCATCCGTATGCCAGCTAGCATTTTTGTGAAAGGCTGTGGTCAGTTTCAGTGAATGTTTTTTGGAGATGAATTTGCTCATTTCACGATGGGTGATTTATGAGCACACCTGCCCACATCTCCCTGAGTGTTCATCAGTTTTTGACAAAAAAGGAATGACTCCCCCCACTCATGCACCACCCTTTCTATTCACTGGTTATTGACCTGAGTAACGTTTTGTTTGCCCTCACGATGAAAAAAGTCCGCAAAAGAAAACGTTTTGCTGATGTGGAAACGTTTTGCTGATTTTTTTTTTTTTTTTACCTAAACAACAACAACAACAAAAAACTGCAGAAGCACTAAAAGGTATCAAAATTGATAATTTCAAAAACTGCTGTAAGCAGTGGAAAAAGGGTCTTAAAAAGTTTATTGTGTTAAACAGAGAGTATTTTGAAGGTGACAAGTTAAAATATGTAAGAATAAATACACAATCTTTTATAAATAAATTATGGATTTTTGTGGTCTTCCCTTGTATTGCTTTTATTATATAGACAAATGCCATAAAAATAAGAAAATCAATTTTATTCTTGATGCACATAATTACAAGATATTTCCAACATATCCATAAGTATAAAACAAAATCAATTAAATTACTTTTTTACCTCAAGAAGTAATTGTATGATATTATTTTATTTTTAAATAAATTTTATGGTTTTATATGAGGCTTACATCATGGTGTTATGGGATATATGTAAATATTAAAATGTTTTTTATAGTAAAACAGATTACCGTATCTATTATTGTCAATTATTTTGTGTGACAAGAGCTGCCAGATGCTACTTATTTAACAAAAATCCCTAATACAATATAATTTTACTAATTTTATTCCTCATGTTGTGCAGTACATTTCTGGACTTGTTCACTGTATATATCTGCTATTCTGTATCCCTTGACCTATATCCCCATTTCCTCTCCCATCCCTCACCCATAGTAACTACCATTTCTCTGTAGTATCATGGAACTTTTGTTTTTTATGTGTCTAACTTATCTCACTTAGCATAATGTCCTCCATTTTCATTCACATTGTGTCAAATGGCAGGATCTCTCTTTTTTTAAGACTGAATAATCCTCCATTGTGTATATGTGCTACATTTTCTTTATTCATTCATCAGCATCGGTCATTTGTGTTGCTTGTGTATCGTGGCTGTTGTGGATAATGCTGCAAGGGATGTGGTAGCACAACTATCTTCACAATGTTTATGGAAATCCAATATACATCCATTATGTGAAAAAAAGAAAAACACATATTTGCTCATTACATGACTTAAATTCTCCAGATTCCCTTATTTGTTCATTACATGACTTAAATTCTCCAGATTCCCTTATTTGTTCATTACATGACTTAAATTCTCTAGATTCCCTTATTTAAATGTTAATGTACTGGAGGGTGTCAAAAATGTATATTCTTTGTATGAATAAAGTATAATAAAAAAATATATATTTTTACACACAGATATGTTTAATATGTCTATATAGCTTTTGATCTTTAGGGAATTACACATTCTTTATACATTGTTGGTGGGATGATAAAATGCTGTAGCCACTTTAGAAAACAGTTGGACTTTCTCAAAATGTTAAACATAGAGTTACCATACAACCCAGCAATTGTAGTCTTAGTTATACACCCAAGAATTAAAAATGTATGTCTCCAGCAAAACTTGTCCTCAGACGTCCTTAGCAGCAATAATTAGAATATTTAAAGGTTGGAAACAATTCATATGCCCAGCAATTGATGGATGGAGATATATGAATGAGGTATATTCTTTTAATGTTATATTGATTAACCATATTATGAGATGAATTATATCCCCACAAAATTTATATGTTGAACTCCTTACCTCTAGTATGTTAGAATGTGACTATATTTAGAAGTAAAGATTCTAAAGACATAATTAAGCTAACAAGGGGACATTAATTTAAGCCTTAACCCAGTATGACTGAAGTTTTTATGAGAAAATGAAATTTGGACAGAAGCATTCATAGTAAGAAGACTACATGAAGACATAGGAGGAAATGACCATCTCAACATCAGTGAGAGATGTCTTAGAAGAAATCAATCCTGACAACACCTTGATCTCTAACTTCTAGACTCTAGAATTTTGATAAAATAAATATCTATTGTTTAAATGATCTAGTCTCTGACATTTATAACAGTCCAGAAAGCTAATGCAAGCCATAAAAAAACAAAGTACTGACACATGACACAACATGAATAAACCTTGAAATCATTATGCTGGCATGATCTTAAAAAGTCTTCCCAAAGATTTCATTCTATGCATCACCAATTTTCTTTCTTCAAACTCTCTCTCATAGATCCTTCAAATTTGTGTTCAAATTCTAATCAAATCTTATAGAAGAAATATTTACAGTTCCAAATTCCAAATCCTCTCTAGATACAAAATAATTGTTCTCTCTTACAGTCTAAATCTGGAGTGGATGGGTAGTCTAAACCTATTGAATCACTTTTCACCACTTCGTTATTAGTGATTAATTGACTTTACTCATCATCTTCATTTCACTGAAACTTCTTTCTCCATTACCAAAAAATAGAACTTAATGTCATTGAACTAAAAAATTACTGCCTTACTTGAATTCTTGAAAGTATTTGACATTATTGTTCATCTCTCTTCTAAATACATTTTTTGTTGTATCTATGATTCCTTTTTATAACCTAACTCTTTGTCCAGTGTTCTTTCCTCAATCTCTTTTATATATTTTTCCCTACTCATATCATTAAGTAGACATTTCTAAAAGTTATTTTTTCTCTTACTCTACGTACAACTCATTGCCAATCATGTTACCATGCCATTTATATAATACTTTATAATTTTTCTAGATCAAATCTGTTTTGAAACTTAGACCCTAATTGCTGATTACTTTCTAACATAATAACTTATATTTTCCATCTAAAAATTCTGTAATTTTTGTTCAACAACTCTGCTTTTTCTCCAGTGTCCCATCTCAACCTATAAAATGTCACCACCATAATCCACTTTGCCAAAACAAGAAAGAAGTTACCTTGGAGTGCTCTTTCTTGCTCACCACCCCCACATCCACTTAAACTTAAGCCTTTAAATTTCAAAATTTCACACCTATCTTTCAATTCTGTTGTCCTTTTCACTCCCATTGTCCTTATTTACTCCCATCCTCTGCTTGACTTCAGTTAAAGTGCCTATTTCTGTGTTTACTATTCTATCTCACAATCTACATATACAATGTGATTTTAAGTCAAATTTAAATGCAATTTATTATTATGGAAATACAAAAACTCCCTACTGCTTTCAGGATAGCACCTAAGCACATTATTGTTGCTCTTTAAACCCTGCATTGATTGAACCTTATCTCTAAGAGCCATAGTCTTACAACTATCCCTTTCACTTTCATTTTCCACACAAACTGGATTACTTACAGTTTTCCCATCATATACATTGCTCTTTCTAACCTCCAGGCTTTCAGATATTCTATACCAGTGGTCCCCAAACTTTTTGGTATCAGGGAAACAATTTTTTTCACAGACAGGGAGTTGGGGATGATTTGGGGATGATTCAAATGCATAACATTTAATGTGCACTTTATTTCTATTATTATTACATTGTAATATATAATGATATAATTCTACAACTCACTATAAAAAGAAAAAAAAAGAGGTGCAGATGGAAGTGGACAGACCATGTGCAGACTAAAATAAGTGTTGGATTCTGACCTAAAGTCTGCCATAAGATGCAACTGTACCACTGAAGTACTTCAACTCACTTGCCATTCACTGATGGGGTTTTGATAAGAGTCCACAAGCAATCAATCTATTTTGGTCTCTGTGCAGTCAAACCTCACTGCTAATGTTATATATGCAGCCTCTCCCCAAAGCTAGCATCACTGCCTCACCTCCACTTCAGATCATCAGGCATTAGTTTCTCATAAGGAGTTCACAATAGGGTTTGTGCTTCTATGAGACTCTAATGCAGGTGCTGATCTGACAGGCATTGGAGCTCAGGTGGTAACAACAGCACTGTGGAGTGGCTGTAAATAGAGATGAAGCTTTGATTGCTCACTCGCTGCTCACCTCCTGCTGTGTGACCCAGTTCTGAAAAGTATCAGTCTGTGGCCAGGAGGATGGGGACCCCTGTTCTATACACTCTTCTTAAAAGTTTTCCTTTGACTTTTCATTTAAATATTGCTTCTAACTCAGACATTCGTTTAGAAATAATTTCTATTAGATACAAAGAAGCTCAATTTCCAAATCATTTTACTCTGAAAGAAAACTAAATTTTCCTTTCAATGACCAAACCATGATTTAACGTAACTATTCATTACGTTACTAGTGGGAACCCCACTAATATAACAACTCAAGGCCATATGGAACAGTTCATTGTTACATCACCAGTTCCTAGGACACAGCAATATAAAAAATATATGAAATGACTATATAGCATATAAGGTATTTCTCTAGGCAGTGGTCTTTTAAAACATTCAAAGTATAAGTTAAATGGCACATAGATTTACATGTTGCCTCTGTTAGGGATAGTTACTTTTCAGAAATTAAATAATCGACTTTAATTTTTAAAAGTGAGACATCAGAAAGAATTTAGAATATTCTAACTTTTCCAGAATGAACTTCATTTAGGTGATTTGTTTTATGTTTATCTACATATTTATTTGTCTAGCTTAAAATAATACCTTGTTGCAAGGAATTCAGGTGAAATAATAGTAGTTACCCAAGTTTGATGCATTAAAAGTGTGTATTACGAGTGAGCATATAAAAACAAATATAAACATAATAATCATATTTTGTTGCTACGTACTATAATGTCTTTTATAAAAGTTTTTTATTCACAGGTTTCTGTTTTGTTTAACAAAATATTGAATACTTGCAAAGAATATTTACAATTCACATTTATTAAAAATTGCAATAAAATGAATACACATGCATAGAGGAAGAAACTGAAAATTTAAAGCCAACTAAGTGCCTGATCACATTGTATTCTCTCTGTGTATCCATGAAGCAATAATTTTGCTAAATTGTATTAATTTTTCAGTTGCCTTTACAAATATGTAACCACAAACATACTGTTGAGCTTTATACATCTTTGAATGTTAAAATGGAATTATTTAAATAAAATGAATGAGTAAAAACTTTTTTCCATATTCTTGTCATGGGACATGTAGGTTGATTCCTTTTTTTTTCTGTAATAAATATTGCTGTTGTAAAATTTATTGAACTACCTTCTGATCTATTTAAGCTACTCATGCAAACATCTAGATTCATAATACAATTATGAATTATTTTTAACAGATTTATAAAGTTTAGATACTCTTCAGCAATGTATTAGAGTTCCATTACTCCAATCTTTACCAACCACTGAAGTTACCATAACTTATACAGTTTGCTTGACTGGAGCATGTAATTTCTTGATCTCTAATTTTCACTTTTTACATTGTTGATTTTTTTATACTAAAAACAGTTTCCAGATGATTGTCGCCTGTTCAAATGTTCTCTTAAAATTGCCTAAGAATTTTATTTTCTATTTGATTGGTGTTCTTGAGACTATTATTTACTAAGAATCCTTTATTTTTTAACTAAAACTTTTACCATTGTAAATTTTTTTTTCTGGTTAGTAGCCTATCTTTTTATTTTCTACATAGTGAATACTAATGAATTCTGAGTGAAACATGTCAGTCTTTTTTTTTTTAAGCTTATGACTTTATCTCCCAGGGTCTCCTTTCTCATACTAATCATAAATATATAACCTGCAATGTTTAATTATATTTCCCTGTTTATGTGAGTCCTTAATACAGTCAGAATTGATTTCCTTATGTGAGATAAGAGACAAAATACTATTTCTATATAAGTTAAAAATTGCCATAGGATTATTCAGAAAATAGCTTTAAAAGCCTCATTACTTTTGTTGCTAAAGACTAGTGACAGTTTTAAAATTATAGCATTTTAGCTTTGTCTGCAGAGGAAATGGGAAATGGCAGTGAAATAGAAGGCTAAGAAATCACTCGGCAACTTTATTTTTTTGACATTCTTTATACTATACTTTTAAATAAAAAAATAAAACCTGTCTATAAGATCTTTTTATAGATTCCTAAATTTGTTTATTTTTCCACACTGATCCATTTAATTAAGCTATATAGCTAAAATCCATTTTATATTTTTTATTTGTAATGTAGAATACACTTTTTAAAGAAAACAAACAGAAAATTCAATATGACATTTGTATCTTAGTTTGTGAACATTTCAGTACAATTTTCTATTCAAATAACTTGTAAGTAAAAGAGCAATCACAATCTATCTTCCCTGATTTTGAATGATTTTGCTAGTTCCATATATCAGGAAAAAATATCATACCATTTGTCTTTCTATTTCAACTATCATATATCAGATTTAATATAATAGCATTTTATTGTTTATTTATTTTATACTGTAATTTTTCTCTGTGCTAAACAGCATGGTAGTTTAGGTATTTAAAGAAATTCATGCAGATTTTTATACACAATTTGTTTCACTATAAATTCTTGTCATGTCTAAAAAATACATTCAAAAGAGAATAGTTTGAACTAAACAACTCATATGATTTAGAAACACTTTTATCTTAGGCCTTTAATCTAAACTGCTTGACTCACACAGAAAGGGACTTTTAACAGTCCATTCCTTTATTATTTCTATCAGGTACTTATTTTAAAGTAGTGAATACATATTGCCAAAAGTAAAATCTCTACATACATTTTTAAAAGATATCATATTTAGCTTTGAAAATAATTTCTGGGTTTTTTGTAGTGCTTCTTTTATTTTATTTATTTATTTATTTATTTATTTATTTTTTGAGTTGGAGTCTCACTTTGTCACTGAGACTGGACCTGCTGGGCTCCGGCGATCCTTCGGCCTCAGCCTTCCGGTAGCCAGAATTACAGGCATGCGCTACCATGCCTGGCTGATTTTTTGATTTACTGTAGAGATGAGGTCTCGCCAGTTTGCCCGGGTGAGTCTCGAACCCGCGGGTTCAGGCAATCCACTCACCTCAGCCTCCCAAGGCGCGGGATTACAGGCTGAGCCACCGAGCCTGACTGGTGCTTCTTTTAAATTAAAGGTAGGCAGTGACTTGTTTTGAATTTGGTGACAAGTATTTATTAAACCGATACATAAAATACTTTAAATAAATTTTCTCTATACTAAAATATTCATCTTGATTTTCTATAAAAGTTATTTTATAGTTATTAATCTACTTAACAGGAATGGAATATCACTGCGTAGTTCAAATTTGCATTTGGAAAAGGAAAGACTAAAATTATTAAAAAATAATTTTACCTTTTTAAAAAAATAAGATTTAATTATATTGCAATATAGATGATGCTGTAAGAAAGTACAAAAAAATTTGTACAATAGAAGGGAAAAGTTTGTGAGTAGATTCTGCCTCTGATACAGGTATATCATCTGTATGCTATGGTGAAACTCTATGATTTGGTCAGAGCATTGATTCAACTTCCATGCAGCAGAGTTTACACGTAGACAGCAAACATGGAGGAATGATCCCCCTTCCTTTGATTCTAGACTGAAGCAGAAGATTATGTGCTCTGAGCTTTTGCCACACTCCCACTAAAACAATTTTATAATTTGTTTATTAAAATATACTTCTGTGTATTTAAAAGAAAAGGAGGAAAAATTATTATTTAATTTTAATGTACGTATGTGTAGGAAGTGGCGTTCACATAAGTTTCTCACTGCATAGAACTTTGAATTTTGACTAATTTATTCCCTTAAGATTTGCCTTCAATTTGTTTGCTTATGCTTCCTTTATCCTCTTAAAACTTTCATTCTACTCTATTTCTTCAACAATACTTTGCTACTTTTAAATATTTTCCTTATTTATTTATTCATCTATTTTTTAATTTGAGTCTCATTTTGTCACCCAGGCTGGAGTGCAGTGGCACACTCACTGCCACCCCAGCATTGACTTGCTGGGCTCCCAGGATCCTTCCGCCTCAACCTTCCAAGTAGTTGGAACTACAGGCATGCGCTACCATGTATGGCTAATTTTTTAAATTTTATTTTAGAGACAAGGTCTCACAAAGTTGGCTGGGATGGTCTCAAACCCACGGGCTCAGGCAATTCCCTTGCCTTGGTCTCCCAAAGTGCTGGGATTACGGGCTGAGAAACCAAGCATACTTGAAACAAGGCCACATTTCCTCCACTTGAGAATAGGCATTCATTAAGTTGGCTTCCTCTAAGTTCAGCCTTTCACTTTACTACCAGTTATATCCAGCAGACTTCTGTCAAACACAAATAAACACCTTTGCCAAGCACAATGTACATTTTCTTTTTTAAAAAAGTTGTCCCTGTTTATGCTATTTTGTCTGCTTTTCTGTTAACATACTAAACCTCTCAGTATTAGAACAAGGCAGATTCAGCTTTATGAAGTCATATTCTGAGCATTACCTTCAATATGTGTGTCTTTATCTAATCTGTGTAATATATGTTGATGTTTAATCATTAGGATAATAACTAAATGCTGTATTTCTCCACAGAATATCTGTTATAGATGCTAATTATAGATAAAAGAGAAACTACACTGAGAAAAATATTATTCTTGTTGATTTCAATAGTGTCATTGTCATTTCTGAGTAAAGCTCACCATTTATTTCTGATTACCTTGAAATACAGAAACTGTTATGTCTACATGGCTAAATGTTTCAGGTTCATTTGACTGCAAGATGTTCAATAAAAAATTTTAGTCACATTTTTCAGTTTTGATTGTGTTAGGCTCCTACTATCACTGAACTGTAGGAAACCCGAATTGAAATAGAGAAAGTTTCAGAATATAAAAAGCCAATAACTTCCACTGTAGCTTCTACTTTGGATGGAAATTACAAAGTTTTATAATTCAGAATTTATGATTTTATTTAATTGATACTGTATGTAATTTATGCAAATACAGAAGAGATAGAAGAAAATAAAATTCCAGTAACTCTTTGAATCTGTGTTGAAAGCTGGATTTACAGCTTTCTTTGGGAAAACTTAGCCTACAACTTAGCTGAGTTATGAACAGAAGTGTTTTTGATATGAGACTTCCTTTCATTATATCCCATATGATCAGCATTTAAGGTGAAGAAATCTTCTGGACCTAAAATGAGAGATTCATCCGAGGATGCTAAAATGACCTTGGGAAGTGAAGAAAGGAATGAGACCATCTAGCCATCTTTTGGGAAGGAAGAATTTGTATGAATACAGCATGTTCATCTACTCACAACTTTAAAATGTCAGAGCTGGCATAAAAATTTTTAGGATCTACAAGATTCTGGGAGAGCAAAGAGTGATTTAAAAATTTTACTATGGAAATATTTGCTTTTCATTGTTCTTATTGTGTTTTGTGCATCTATTCATTCAAGATGTACTAAAAACTGCTATGCTTTGCTATTAGAGCAGTGAATAAAGAGAAGGAGCATGTATATGCTGATCCTAAAGAAACTTTGAGTCAAGTAAGTGGTAAATGTGAACAAGAATACAAGGAATAAATAAATAAGTTTCAGTTGTAGTTGGGAGGGGTGAGAGTTCTTCAAAGAGTAGATGATGCTTGACCTGGGCCCTTTCCAGGTGTAATTGGATGATGGGATTGGGTCTGGCATGAGAGCAAAGGCGTGGAAGAACAAAACAGTGTGGCACATTTGGAGAAAACTTCCCAGATAGGCTGAGAGACATAGGTAATAGAGGTGAGCAGGAAAAGGTTATGATGTGAATTTCATTACTTGACTTTGCAGCAAACAAACAAACAAACAAAAAAACTGTTACAGAGTTTAAACAAAGGCACAAATGTCTAGTTTTGAAATTTAGAATAATCAACCCAGTAGATAAAAATGAGGATAACTGGGCACGGTGACTCATACCTGTAATCCTAGCACTTTGAAATCCTGACACTGGAGGATTGCCTGAGGCCAGGAGTTCAAGACCAGCCAGGGCAACATAGCAAAATCTTATCTTTACCAAAAAAAAAAAAAAAAAAACCAGAAGTGGTGGTACATACCTGTAGTCCCAGCTACTTGGAATGCTGAGGTAGAAGGATCACCTGAGCCCAGGAGGTCGAGGTGTCTATGAGCCATGATGGTCATGATCATGCCATTGTACTCCAGTCTGGGTAACAGAGTGAGACCCCAACTCAAAAAAAGAGGATAGGTCATTTTAGAATTATTTTTGATAAATGAAAATAAATTAAGAGAGGATTTAATATAGTCTTGATGAGAAAGAATCATGTTAAAATATTATGGATTAAGAGAAGGTTACATTTAAGAATGAGTTCAAGAAATTGGAATATACAAAGTATCTTTATTTAGTGAATATGGAGAGTGATAGAGATATGTCTTGGAAAATACTTTGTTTTATTTTTTTTGAGTCAGAGTCTCACTCTGTCACCCAGGTTGAAGTGCAGTGATATGCTCACGGCTACTGCAGCCTTGACCTGCAGGGCTCAGGTGATGCTTCTGCCTCAGACTTCCAAGTAGCCAGAACTACAGGCACATGACACCATGCATGACTAATTTTCTTTTAAGTTTATTATAGAGATGAGGTCTCGCCATGTTGCCCAGGCTAGTCTTGAACCCCTGGGCTCAGGCAATCCTCTTGCCTCCACCTCCCAAAGTGCTGGGATTACAGGTTTAAGCCACCGTGCCTGGCCAAAACATACTTCTAATGTTGGTGTTTATGGAGTGATGATACTAACTTCTAAATTTGAGAGTACAGCAAAATTGCAAATTTAGAGTGAAAGTGAATGCCTTCTTAAATTGTGTGTCCTAAGCTCCTCATTTGGCTTCCCCTATGGCTAGGCTGATAATAAACTGTCTTTCTCTGATAGTTAAAATCTTGTCAACTTTCATAGAGTTGGGTCAGGCTTATCCACTGACATTCTTTATAATACTGCATGTCTTCTTTAACAGAAATTATTTGTAATTGGTTGAACTTGAAATTTTTAACTTATTTATTATAAAAACAAATTCAAAAGCATACTATAACAAGGTATTAATGGAGATTTTCTGCCTTCCTTTTAACTGGCACCACTGTGAAACACAGGAGATATCAAAGTGAATATATGACTCTTATGTCTGAAAATTATTAACAAGAAAGGTTAAAAAGTCAATTCAGTAATTTTCATATTTTTTTTCTAACAGATTAAGAATATGAAAAAGGATATGACTTTGGAGAGGAGAAAGACATATTAAGAGATTTTCTAGAAAAAGGCTATTGTAATGCTGAATCCAAAATATTCCCTGTCCTTAAAGCACATGGTCAGGAATGAATTTTTTTTTTCAAGTCTAGGGAGTAAGATTTTTATGGTAGTTTCTTTTATGTTTAAAATGCGTTCCCTGAGTGGGTATACATAAATTGCCAATGAGACTTACAAATGAGAAAACGAAAGATAAATGGCATATTTGAAATCAGCCTCCCTGAACTTCTGGAAACAAAAAAAATGCATAAATGAATCTATTTATGGTGTGCTGGCCCCTCAGACGAGAAAGTCAGAATAAAACTTTTGGAGGGTCAAGTGTCCTTCTAAGAAGATCTTGGGAACAGTATCAAAAGTGACAAAAGTAACTCTTTCTGGGTCTCAGTTTCACTAATCTCATTGTGACACTATCATAATGTATCTTTACTCCAACACCAAAAAATCTTTGACCAAGGCAAGACTTCAAATTCACTGACTTGTCAATATCCTAACAACCTCTTATCCATTAAAAAGTGTCTCCTTTTTTTTATACTTAAATTCTGCTACTCCTGGGATGAGTCACTATCATCATTTCTGAGTGCATATCCCCAACCTCTTTGTTCCTCTGTCAAACCTTTAGTTCACTTGGCAAAACGCGACTGTGGCACAAATCATCTCGACTGAGTTGAATTGGGGACCCCCCCAAAATGTGTTCCAAACCCTAATATTCAGTACCTGAGAATATGGCTTTACTTGAATAGAGGGTCCTTGAAGATGTAATTAATTACATTACGATGAAATCATACCGAATTGGAGAGTACACTAAGCCAATATCTTACGTACTCAAAAAACCGACACATACAGCTTCACAGGGAGATTCCTATGTGATGACAGAGAGAGATTGGAGTTATGGTGGCATAAACCAAGGAACTCCAAGGATTAATCTCTAACACCTTAAGCCAGGGTAGAGGCGTGAGAGAGATACTCTCTCTGAGTCTCCAGGATACACCTCTGCTGACATCTTGATTTCAGACTTTTGGCTTCCAGAACTGGGAGAGAATATATTTCTGTTCTTTAAAGCCACCCAATTTGCAGTAATTTTTCAAAGCAGTCTTAGGAACTTAATTTATCAGCATACTAACTGTGTCATGTGTAGCTATACAGTTGATTATGGCTAAAGAAAACGAGGTGAAAAAATTAACAAATAAGTAAACAAAAAAATAAAATCGTGATTACTTGGTCTATTTCAAATTAAGATAATGAAACTAAATAGAATTCTTAAAAGTTCCCTCACAGACACATAGAATCTCCTAGTCTATTCAGTCTCCCACTTTTCTAGACAACTCTTGTTTCTATTTCCTTGGTAGAAATTATCTAGTAGTTAAGCAATTAATTAGCTTTTCCAGTTACTTATATAACCAAATTGAATTTTTCTACATCTTTTGATATAGATATAGTCATGTGACTGAACTCTTATAAGTGGAATGGGAACAGAATTGTTAGATGTATGCCACTTTGTGGTTTGATCCACCTAGGGTATTCCTCTGCTCCCATTCTCTCTAGTATTAAAGACGAAGTCTCCAAAACTCTGGAGATAGACAAGCCACAAAATGGAAAGTTCCATGTGAGGGAGAGATTTCTAACAATGATCACATATCTTGAACTTTATCAAGAGCAAAATACAAACTTCTCTTGTTTCTTACACTAGTAAATGTTGTTGGTTTGTTACTGCAGTTTCCTCTTTAAATCGTTTACCATTTTCTTAACTGCCTTTGAAAGATAAACTATAGATGCTTTCTGTCTTGTGACTGGTTTACATCCCTAAACCACTAGAAGTTGAAAATATCTTAAGTCAAAAATATATTATACATATCCAACCCACAGGACATTATAGCTTAGGCTAGCCTAACTTAAGCATGATCAGAACACAATTGGGCAAATAATTAAACACAAAACCTAATTATAATAAAGTATTGAACATCTCATGTAATTTAATGAATACTGTAGTGAAAGTGAAAAACAATGGTTGCGTAGATACTAAAATACACTTCCTGTAAATGCATGTATGTTTTCCACCACTGTAAAGTCAAACAAAAAAATCATTAAGCGAAACCATGGGAATAGTCTATACTTGAAAATACCTTCTACACATCTTTAAAATAAAATTTAAGAAAGTTTTGCTGTTAGACACTAAAAAAAAGAAAAGAAAAAATACCTCTATATTTAACACTTTAATATCTCTCTTTCCAATCGCTCTTGAGTGTCTTTTAGTCTTTACCATGACAATAAACTTTTATTCTCAATGACATTGGTGCCCTTCACTTTCCAAATCTAATGACTAATCTCCAGTTCTCAATTTACTTGACCTATAAAAAGTGTTTGCAAAAGCTATTTTTTTCTCCCCCGAGAATACTCTTTCACTTGGCATCGAAGCCACTAATTTTTCTTAGATTTTCCTTTTTAGTTTTCTTTGCTGAGTCCACTCTTCTCCCTGACCTTTTAATGTTAAGGTCATCCTTTGACCACTTCTGAATTTTTTTTTAATACTTAACTCCCTTGTGGTTCTCATTCATTCTAAAGGCTTTCAATAACATTGATACCTTAACTACTTCCTTGTTTATATTTCCTGACTGAATTTTTTCTCCCTGCTTTCTTACCTTTTTGTTGTTGTTGTTTAGCTGTATATTCAATATCACCATATTGTATCTCAAATTTAGCGTGTCAAAAACTGTACTCTTGATAGTCATACCAAACCTGCTCAACTCACATACTTCCTCACATCTTTTGATGGCAACTCCTTCTTTCCTGTTGCTCAGACTAACAAATCTAGACTCTTGCTTATGCTCTCTCTCTCACCATACAAATTCTTTACTAGAAATCTTGTTGATTACTCTTATAAAAATATATAAATAGTGCTACCTATACCATTTTCTCACAATAGAAAATAAACTTGAATTCAATTATTTGCATTCATTCAACTGTTTTTTAAATTGGAGAATAAGCCAGGCTCAGTGGCTCAGCCTGTAATCCCGCGCCTTGGGAGACTGAGGTGAGTGGATTGCCTGAGCCCGCGAGTTCGAGACTCGCCTGAGCAACTTGGTGAGACCTCATCTCTACAGTAAATCAAACAAATAGCTGGGCGTGGTAGCACGCATCTGTAATTCCAGCTACTTGGAGGGCTGAGGCGAAAGGATCGCCGGAGCCCCAGCAGGTCGAGGCTGCGGTGGCCGGGAGTGGCCACTGCACTCTAGTCTGGGTGACAGAGTGAGACTCCAACTAAAAAAAAAAAAAAAAAAATGGAAAATATATGATTCATAGAAGAACACAGAAAATGCTATAGAAAAGTGGTAAGATTAATAAAAATGTAGGACATTCTAAATGACAACTGACAGATTCTAAATTCAGACAATGACATGGGGTAAAGAGCAAAGGGGTTCTATATTTTTAGAGACTTAAGGTATACAACAATCAAATGTAAAAATCTTAAATTTAAAAACCAGAAAAGGACATTTCTTGACAGTTTAGAGAAGTTTGGATATTTACTAGATATTGAATGCTACTTAGTCATGGTTAACATTGTCCGATACTCAGATGTTTAATATCATATAAGTGGAATATTCTTATTTTTTCTTGGTGGATATTCTAGTGTTATGAACCAGAATGCTGTCATATCTGAGATTTTTCTCAGGAAGCTTCAACAAGAAAAAGGCAAAAAAGAAGTTGATAGATGAAGTAAGCTTAGTGATGTTCGATCATTGTATTTTAGCATGGGCTTAAAGATACCTGGGTGATATTTTCTTTTTTGGGTGTACGATTGAAAATATTTCTAGCCGGGCTCGGTGGCTCAGCCTGTAATCCCGCGCCTTTGGGAGGCTGAGGCGAGTGGATTGCCTGAGCCCGCGGGTTCGAGACCCACCTGGGCAGTGAGACCTCACCTCTACAATAAATCAAAAAATTAGCCGGGCGTGGTAGAGCATGCCTGTAATTCCAGCTATTCGGAAGGCTGAGGCGGAAGGATCGCCAGAGCCCGGCAGGTAGAGGCTGCGGTGGCCGGCGGCGGCCACTGCACTCCAGTCTGGGTGACAGAGTGAGACTCCAACTCAAAAAAAAAAAAAAAAAAAAAAAAAAGAAAGAAAATATTTCTAGTAAAGTGCTTAAAGTAAAATCCAGAATCTGAATAAATATCACTCTCTTTATTGTGACTGTATTGTTCTGAGTCAACATAATTTTGATTTGTAAATATCATGAAATATGATTCTGCATATTTATCCCAAATCTTTCTTACTCTAATGTGACAACACTTAGGTCATGCTGCTCTTACTGTAGGCCCACCAAGCAAACATTATCTACCTCTTCCTTCCAATCACAATGGAACAGATTCACTCCTTTATTGATGTTTTCAGTGGACTATATCTCATCCCCTAAGGTACACTTTCTTATTACTTTTTTTTTTCTTTTGGAGACAGGTTCTCATTCTCTCACCCAGGTTGAAATGCAGTGGCACAATCAGGGTTCATTAGTCTCAATCTCCTGGGCTCAAGATATCCTTCCTCCTCAGTCTCCTAAAGTGCTGGGATTACTGGCACACACTTCCACACCTAACTAATTTTTTCATTTTTTTAGAAAGAAGGTCTCACTAAGTTGTGCAGGCTGGTCTTGAGCTCCTGGTCTCAAGCAATCCTCCCATCTCAGCCTCCTAAATTGCTGGGATTACAAGTGTGGGCCAAAAAGCCTGGTGTTTTTGTTTTATTTTTAAATACTGATTTCCTTACTTGAGTTACAGTACAGTATTTTCAGAAGTGGGATCAAGACTATAGGATAAAAAAACATAAATGAAGACTGAGAAGGTATTGAGTAACAAACAAACGTGAAAGAGATAGAGACGATGTCTATTACGAAACTCATCAAACCAAGTTATTTGAGAAACAGATACAATTTACGAAAATGAAACATAACACAGCAGATATAATGAAGCCATTCATGGGGTTTTTCAAACTATTTATTCTCTTAGAATTAAATATTTAAGGTGATGAGGCAATTGTAGTGTTTTTAGTATTTCAAATATATCTTCTTATTTCTCTGAATGATTGTATTTTTAGTGAGATAACTTTGAGATTATCTAATGAAAACAATTTGCAAAAATATTCATTAAAGAAAGTAATAGAGTTAAAATGAACATTAATATTTTGATTTTGAAAGCAGTAGATGGGTTTTGTTTGCATTAGAAAAATATCTGTCAAAATAGTATAATGTTTCTAAGAATTTTTTAAAAATTACATTGAGCTTAAATTCCTAGGTGTTTTATATGCTTTTAAAAAAGAATGTTATATGAAATATAATTTCAAATAAATTGAAAGATTGTCAGTAAAGTACTGCTGGGACAGTCTACATATTCTGGGCAAACAATAACACAGACCTTCTATGCAGATTCACTTTTTGTGTTCTACATACAAAATGTGTTCACTCCATGAAATCTCCTTGAGTTAATTAAATTACAAGAAGAACTAACTGAATAGATTTGTTTGTTTGAATTTTTGGCATTGGTGCTGTGAATAAGTAAAATTTATTTTCTAGGGACTTATTTTTATTCAGTATTACCAACAAGGATCTGGCTCTCTGATTATGACAAACATGTTTTTTAAATGGATTATCTATAAGGCATAAGGAAAAACAATTTGGAAGACCATGATAATACCCATGAATAATGATTGCATGAATAAGAAGTTTGATTTTGGTTAGCTGTTGAGTAGGCCAAGGATTCTGAATTCATATCATATTCAGCATTTACTCAGCACAGTTCTTAATTCACTTGCTCTGTTGTCAAAGATGTATGCAATATTAGTATATGCTGTCTAATCAATTACACAATCTGGGAACTTAGAATATGAAAAATAAATAGTCAAA
The DNA here is from genome assembly GCF_000164805.1 of Carlito syrichta. Classification (NCBI taxonomy): domain Eukaryota; kingdom Metazoa; phylum Chordata; class Mammalia; order Primates; family Tarsiidae; genus Carlito; species Carlito syrichta. Next base: position 614,927 of record NW_007252949.1, read on the forward strand.
ATCAATTTGACTATTTTTATTATAACTAAATATGCTAATAGATTTTGTCAGGGTGGAAGGCAATCTTTTGTGGTATATAATTAATTAGAGAGGATTTTCCCCTGGACTTTTAGTAATGTATATTTTATTTTTAAGACCCTATAAAATGCCTCATGTTACTTTGACTATAATTCTTAATAAGGATAAAATAATGGTATGCAAAATTTGAAAGACATAGCAGCCTCTTATTATTCAGAGATTTTAACAGCTTTTTATAATAATCAACTGATAGAAAAACTTAATCATAGTGACCAAAGAGAGCATTTTTTCTAAAAGACTGTAAAGTGTCTTAGTATAATGTCCAGCATTCTCTAGCAAATTCCTAGAAACGATTTACATAATTAGGGAATATCTTGAGAGGGTATATTTAAGGGTATACCTAAGTCCTGAAGTAGTGAAATGTGGAAAGCATTTTTCCTAATGGAAATAGTGGCCTCTTGAGTAAGGATGGGGAGGGTGCATATTTATTTACCTGCCTACAACATTTTAAATAATATATTAATATTTCTGTTTTGGAGTTGTCATTCAATAACAACCTACTTTTTAAAAATATGAATTCACTGACCTACACAAACAGAATGAGGAAAATCCCACAAATTATGCACAACAGTGGTCTTCAATCTGTGACACATGTATCTTTGGCATTATAGGAATGCTTTCTAAAAACTCATGCGCAAATTATCTTAAGGGAATATTTACCCAGATACTTTAGTCTTACATGTACTTTTTCTTAGTGTGATATGCTTGACAACTACAGTTCTTATCCCATCCTCTTCCTTCACGATTATGCTTCTGTCATTTTTACAAATACAAGCATATAATACATCTCAATAAAGTATATTGCCCTATGCTGCAAAAATTTCATAACCATTAAGAAAGAAAGAAGTTCTAAAGTGATACTTGAAGACCTCCTTGCATGCCTTCATAGTGCTGCTATATATCTTAATTAACTGCATTTCTAATAAAATTTCCTTTTATGATTAAACATTTCCAAACATTGAAATATATCATATGATTGTAGTAAATGGTGAGCCACTAATAAATGAAATGCTGTCTCAAGCCAGAAAAAAATTTGTATAACTGAAATCCTTATTGACATAGGACATTTTAAAAAGTGTATGTAAATTATAGATAATTCAAATATAATACATATATTTTTTCTGTATTTACATATGTATATAAGCACATACACAAAAATATTGAAAAGATTTTTGGAGAAATGAAGTTGAAATCAAAGTTCAATGATAATAAAATACAAAATATATGACTGTTTAAGAAGAGCTTGTTAGTTTACTATTTGAAGGGATGGTTGTGGATGTGAAATCACTTATTAAAGTAAGTTTAAGACGTTCAAAAATAATGTCCATTTTAACAACTTAAAATATGATAAGGAATATATCCTTTTTTTACTATGTACATTAGTGACAGAAATTTAATGATCAACTTAAAAATGTGATGAGTATAAAAATATTTATGAACTTAAGAGAGGAAAAACGTCAGGATCACTGATTCAAAGACCACTGTATTTGCCTAGTTTATAATGTGTTTATTGCTTTAATATCCACAAGTATCATGGTTTTACATTAGATCCTGGTATTTTTTTTTTTAAGATTTTGATAGGCAAACTTGTTAGGATTCATTTTGCAGGCTATGATGTCTCTGAACGCATACAAAGAAAGGCAGAGACTCTGATCCCAAGGGTATGACATTGAAGTTCCAGGTTTATCAAAAATTAAGATGCCTACTCTGACCTTTCCTATTTAACATAATACTGTAAGACTTAGCCACAGCAATCAGGCAGGAGAAATAAATTAATCCTCTTTGCAAATGATACGATTCTATATCTAGAATACCATAGTCTGTCAAAAACCTCCTTGCACTGACAAACTACTTTGGTAATATCTAGAGATGCAAAATTAATACACAAAAATTGTTGCATTTTTCTACACAAAGAACAAGTAGACTTAGAACCAAATAAAGAACACTATTCCATTCATTATAGCCACACAAAAAAAATAAAATAAAATACCTTAGCATCCATCTACCCAAGAATTAAAATACCTTTACAATGAGAACAAAACAATGCTCAAATAAAAAACAACACAATCAAATGGAAGAACAATCTAAGCTTGTGGATTGAATGAGTCAATGTCATCAAGATGTCCATTCTACCCATGGCAATCTACAGATTCAATGAATCTCTATCAAATTATTAGCATTATTTTTTCACAAACCTAGAAAATGCAATACAGAAATTTATATGAAAGCAAAAATGAGCTCAAATGGCTAAAGCTATTGTCAGCAAAATGTCCAGGGCTGAAGGCATCACAGTTTCAGACCTCAAACTTGACTACAAGGCTACAGTAACCAAGACAGCATGGTACTGGTACAGACCCATAGACAGATGGAACAGGGGAGAGAATCTGGAAATAAAACCACAGACCTTCAATCACTCATCTTCGACAAAGCCAAAAAAAAAAAAAAAAAACACTGGGGGCAAGATACCATGTTTAGCAAATGGTGCTGGCAAAACTGTCTAACCACAAGCAGAAAAATGAAACAGATCCCATACATGTCATTATATATTAAAATTAACCCAAAAGGATTAGGGACTTAAATATGAAACTTTAAACTATAAGAACCTTAGAAGAAAATTTAGGGAACACATCCTGAACATTAGAGTAGGCACTGAATTTATGTACATGTCCACAGGGGCAAATGTAGCAAAAACTAAAATTGACAAGAGAGGACTTATCAAGCCAAAATGTGTGTGTACAGCAAAAGAGAGCATAAACAGAATAAGGAGACAATCCACAGAATGAGAAAAGAATATTTTCAAACTATGCATCTGGCAAAAACATAACATGTAGGACCTAGGAGGTATTCAAATGAATTTACAGGAAAACACACACACACAAACACCATCAAAAAGTGGGCAAGGGACATGAACAGACATTTCTCAAAGAAAGGTCCATACTTGTTCTTTTAGAAATTTTCAAAAGAGGTTGCACTAGTGTGCATTTCCACCAGCACTGTAGAAGTGTTCCTTTTCTCCAGATGCTCCTCACCAGCATCTGAAAAGATACCTGCACACACACTTTTATTGCTGCACTATTCACAATAGGAAAAACATGGAGCCAATCGTGTGCCCAAAGAAACTGGACTGGATAAAAAAGAGTGGTATGTATACATGATGGAATATTACACAACCATAAAGAAGGACATACCTATGAACTTCACAGCAACTTGGGTGAATTTAGAGTTTATCATACTCAGTGATCTATCACAGAAACAAAGACCAAAGTACCACATGTTCTCACTTATAATTGGACCCTGAACATTTACCATAATACTATAAGAAAGGGATTGGCAGTAGCAGGACACTGCTAGAATGGGGGTGGAAGGACACAACATTAATAAGAGGCAAAGTGGGGAACAAAGGGAGACCCAAACTTTACCTGTACTATGTCCACTTGTATACCTAATCCTAAATTGCACCCCACATCTTTAAAATGAATTTTGAAAATTAAAAAAACAAAAAAGAAAAATGTTCGACTTCACTAGTCATCAGAGAAATGCAAGTCAAAACTACAATGAGATACAACCTAACACTGAAAAGGATGACTATAATTAAAGAAACAAAAAACAAAAAAAACTAAGCAGATGTTGGTGAGGCTATGGAGAAAAGGGAACACTTCTACACCGTTGGTGGAAATATAAACTAGATGAACCTTTGTGGAAAGCAGCATGGTGGTTTCTCAAAGAACTAAATAATGACCTACCATCTGATTTAGCACTCTAACTCCTGGGAATGTATCTAGAGGAACATACATCACTCCATCAAAAGAACTCTTGCACATGTATGTTCACTGTGGCACTAGTCACAATAGCAAAAATATGAAACCAATCCAGATGCTTATCAAAAGTGGGCTGGATAAAGAAAATGTGATATATATACACACAATGAAATACTGTGCAGCTATAAAGAACAAAATTATGTCCTTTGCAGCAACATGGATGCAGCTGAATACCATCATTCTAAGAAAACTATTACAGAAACAAAAACCCGATTACCACATATTCTCACTCATAAGCAGACTCTAAATATTGGGCACACGAGTACAAAGACAGGAACAACTAAGTTGCACACTGTTAAAGGAGGGAGGGAAGGAGAGGGCGTAAAGGGGCACATAACCACCATTGGGTACCATGCGTACTACCAGGAATAGGGTGAGCTGATTAGAAACCCAAGCCTCACCTGCATGCATGCAATTTACTTATGCATTACATCCCCATATGTATTCCACAATTCTAAAAGACATTTTTTAAAAAACAAATGACTAAAAAATAAAATGCATGATGCTGGTTGCCCAGCACTTTTGCAGAAAAAAAATATTGTCTCTGACTTACAGGAGAGAACATCTGAACAATGGCAACCATTGTGTGATATTTGAATTACTTTTTTAAAAAAATTAACATATACCATTGTATACTTTTATCATATACAATGTGATATTTTAAAGTATATATACATGATAGAATGGTTAAATAAAAATAACAAATGTGTCTAATCTAATGAACAAATGTTTCATCTTATGTAGTTATCATTTTTGTTTTGATAGCCCATAAAATTCATTCTCCTTTTATTTCTCAGGAAAACAATATATCATCATAGCTACAGTTACCTTACTGTAAAATCAATCTCCTGAAAATTATTCATCCTATCTAAATGCAATTGTGTATCTTCTGTCAAACATCTGCCCATTCTTCTTCACCTTATTCACCCTACGCCCTAATAACCACCATTATTCTCTCTGTTTTATGAAACCAACTTTTTATAGATTCCATATATCAGTGAGTTCATGCTGTCGTTTGTCTATCTGTTCTTGTCCTTCTTCACTGAAAATACTGTTCTCATGTGTATCCATGGTATCATAAATGACATATTTCATTTCTCTTTATGGCTTAATAGTGTTTCAGAGTATATACATAACACACTTTAACCCTTTGCACTCGATGTCCCCTCTGAGGGGACATTGTAAATCTAGCAAATCATTTGTATGTCGCCTCTCAGGGGACATAGATAGCTAGTGATTATACAGGATAAACTTATACAAGTGCAAAATTTTTAAAAAAATGTATGTTTTCTTGAAGTTTTCCATTCAAGTTGCAAAAAAAGCAAATAATAAGAGAGAATATATACTGAGATATGATCGATCCATTGATAAGTACTTTTTAGGAATCACAAATGCATTCTTCCACATCTTATTCTAAACAACAGATTGGTCAACAAATTACATATTATTAATGTGAGAAGAAGAAAATGAGATTGCATTGTCTGCTTGAATATAAAAACACCAAGTGAAATATGTGAACCAAATTACTATTGCACAATATGTATCAGTGAACCTTCAATGCACGTCAATGACTGTTTCACACATTACTACACTTTAGAAAAATATGAGATACAAAATTTTGATTTTCTATCATAAATAAATTTCCTAGTGTCCAAAATTACATTGTAAGCCAAATATCATTACAATAAAATAATTGGTTCCAAAGCTATAGTATTTAATATGAAATGACTCATTTTTCACTATTTTGTAAATATGTTGCCTGTAGCTGATTGGTGGGATGTCTCCAAGTACATTACAAATCAGTTCATAAGTTGATAAGCACTTGGGTTAATCTTAGCTATTGTGAATAGTGCTGCAGTGATCATGGCAGTACAAGGTATCTCTTACACACATTGATTTCATCTCTTTTAGAAATGTAATGTAGCAGTGGATTTGCTGGATCATATGGTAGTTCTACTCTTAATTTTTTGAAGAATCTCCTTACTATTTTTCATAGTGACTATACTAATTGATGTTTCCACCAAAAGTGTGTGTACCTCCTTGTTTCCACATCCTTGCCAACATATTTTATTATGAATCTTTTTAAGTAATAACAATTCAAACTGACATGAGGTGATGTCTCATTAGAGTTTTATCTTGCACTTCCCTTCTGTCTAGTGATGTTGAGGTTTTTTTTTGCATATACCTGTTGGTCAATCATATGTTTTCTTTTGAGAAATATCTGTTAAGATCTTTTGCATATTTTTTGGTTGTTGTTGTGAAATGTTTGAATTCCTTATGTATTTTGGATACTAATCCCTTTTAAGACGTACAGTTTTCAGATATTTTCTCCCATTCTATAGATTGTCTCCTCACTATATTGACTGTTTCCTTTGCTGTGATGTTTTTTGCTTACTTGCTTATTATTATTTTTTGATGTAGTTCCATTTGTCCATTGTTGCTTTTGTTGCCTTTGTTTCTGACTTCTTAACAACAACAACAACAAAAATCTTTGCTCATATCAATGCCAGGAAGGATTTTTCCTATGTTTTTTTTCTAGTACTTCCATAGTTCTGAGTTTTACATTTAAGTCTATAATTCACTTTTTTTTAATAAGGTGAGAGATAAGTGTCTACTTGTATTCTTTTGTTTCCATATATCCAGTACTCTGAACACTTTTCTAACTATCTTTTTCTCAATGTGTGTTAATGGAATCTTTGTTGAAAATCTAGCTGCAAGTGCATGGACATGTTTCTGAGCTCTGTAGTCTATTATATTGATAATTTTTTTGTTCCAGGGCCACACAATATTTGATATTATAGTTTTTTTTATAGTATGTTTTAGGTTAGGTACTATGATTCCTTCAGCTTTACTGTTTTTGCCCAAGATTGCTTTGCTTTTTAGGGTATTTTGTGATTTCACACAAATTCTGTTTTTTAATTTGTGAATAATTTACCAAAAAAAGGAAGCTATAGGTTAATATCCCTGAAGAACATAGTGAAACAATTGTCAGCAAAATACTAACAAATAAATTTAACTGTATATTAAAAAGATCATTTGATAGATGATGTGGTACTCATCTCTGTGATGCAAGGATTCAACATACACAGTCAGTAAGCATGATACATTAGTAGTATGAAAGACAAAAAATAGTAATTTCAATAGATACAGAGTAAGCATTTGACAAAATTTAACATCCCATTATGAAAAAAACTCTCAACAAATTAGGTAAAAGATGTACCTCAACACAATAAAGACATATATGACAAACACATAGATAAAGTTTATGGTGATTATATAATTTTTAAATTAATATAATGTCATATTTCAAAAATATTTGCTGAGTTGCTATTTTGGAAGTAAAATTACACAAAGAAACAAAACACAAAAATACATGTATGATTTACAAGCTATTGACATATCAACAGATTCTTGACCTTGAAAAAATAGTGATCTTCCCCCAACTCAGTATTTGATTATTTGCAACCAGTAAGCTGGGAAACCAGAAATTCCATATAATTCTGTACTGCTCTGATACTCCATTTCCTGTCCGTGTCAGATTATTCTCCCATACATGTTTATCGAGGTTAATTTTTAGATTTCCTTATAATAAATCAATAGTGAAAGATTAACTCACAATGTTTCAATTAAAAGCTTTAGTATAAATGCAAACACAAGTTTAATTTCAAAGCATAAATAAAAAATACTCAAATGCCATGAATGTGATACCAGTGGAGAGTAACTTGACTCCCCACTGTTGATTTCCTCCACAAAGAACAATGTAACATATTGCAACACTCCTGGACTCAACCCTACATTAAATCTAAAATGTAGACCAAGGTAGCTTACTAAATCCTACCAAATACAGGATATGTCTTAGATTTTCAACAAAGAATGCCTGAGGCAAATTTACACTTACCTACAGAATGAAAAAAAGTATTTTGTAGACTTGAAGGAGAGCCATCTTCTTGCTCCAGATACATACACTGTTACTTAATTCAAATATATAAAAACAGTTATTGATGATGTAAGATTTGTATAGTCTATTGAAAAACTTGAGGGTTTGTAGGCAATCACTGGGTCTCATATATAGATCACATCTTGGTTACAGAAAGGAATCTTTTAGCAATCAATATAGCTACCAAAAAAGAATAAGAAATTCCACAAAAAGCTAGCCCTCTGGAGAGAAAGACAAATCTTAACACAAGATTTTCCTACTCTTAGATTTGAATGTTTTTAACCCAATTTTTGGAACCACAATTGTATGTCTCTCTTTTTTTAGACACCTTCATGTATGTACATTTGAACTTATCCGCTACTTCTTGAAACTATGTATATTGACCCAAATTTACTATAACAGTGGAAATCATTGAAGCACAGGATCAAATCCTGTGTGTTTTCTGACAAAAAAGTCCTGGAGACTCTAAGGAAGGCCTCAGGGGTCCAAGGAGATAATAAATCGAGGAGTTTTTTTCAAGGAAGGAGCAGAAAGGTGACTTACCAAAGAGTTCTTATTTGATGTGAGATGAATACTAAACCAAAAATATCTAATAACATTGATTACCAGTGTTGTAACTAGGTAATTCTGAAGGAGAACACAAAAGTTTCAGAGAAGTTAAACTACTTTTAAAGTGGCAGCAGAATAGTAATTAATAGTACATTTATTTTTTCATTCAAGCCTAATATATGTGACAGTGAAGGGAGACACTAAGATAATTACAGAGGGTTAGTTTATCTATAGCATGCCTAAAATAGATCTATCCGGGTAAGTTAGGGTCTTTTCTTAAAAAAACAAAACAAACAAACAAACCAAAAACCAGGTTGAAATTATAAAAAAACAGATTGAAAACTCCCTTTCAAGGTCTGAAATCTTCTCTTAAGAGTGACTCCCAGGCTAGAACTACTACATAATTCATTTCTGGGCTAAAGTACCCAAACGTTAAGACTAACGAGTACAGGAAGAGTCATGTACATCTCATAGAATTGAAGGCATATCTACGATCTATTCTCCTTCTCAAGGCTACCCTGGTCAAGGTGTAGATGAGAAACTTAATGATTCTCCAGCAGTTATAGGAACGTAATATACACTATGACCTAAAACTTAGCTTGAAACTTTTTCAGTAAATCTTTAATTTAAAATCAATCTTTAAATTTTATCAAGTCTAATATTTACTGACTCATCTCTAAAATATAAATTTATAAAAGCAGCATATTACACTTTCCCTTCACAGAAAATCATTTAATATAGAATTTTGTGGAATTATCATTCAAATTATTTTATGAATCCTTACACAAACTGATAGCAATATGAGGAATGAAATCAAAAGTTATGTACAAGACTAAACCTATCTATATATTGCCTGTGCTTAAACGTGTCATGTTTGTGAAAATCCACAGATAGTATGCGTTACCTTTGCTATTATCTTTGTTTTTCAAGATTTTAATTATAATCACCAACCATGCGAATACTCTTAAAGCACTGTATAAATGTCATAACTCAATTTTTGACTTCTTATTTAGTTTTTTAGATACTATTTTGAGGACAGTGTTTATTGACCTAAAGAATATAAGCATTTGCAAGATTTGTGTTACTTTTCACAAATAAAACAGGCAAATATTATTGTAGATTTAGTTTTAAACTATGTACCATTATTATTTTGATTCAGTGATATTTGGTATATTCACAGTATTTACACATATTTCAGCAATCTAATTTTTGGAAAAATTCTTAACTCCCCAAATAAATTCTGTACCCAAGAGCAATCACTTCCCCTTTCTCTTTCTCCAATGCCCCTGGAAATTATTAATCTCCCTTCTGTCTGTATGGATTTGCCTATTCTGGACATTTCATACAAATGGCTTTGCTATTATTCCTAAAACTTCTCTTCTTAACATTTGTTATTGTTTAAAGATTATTTCAAAAGAATTCAAAGAAAAACACTGTACTACATCAAATTAGCACTGTTTTACCATTCTACAATTACATACATAGAAGAAAAAGTTTGCTTTTTCATATTCTCTACAAGAACTAGGTAAATATAATTACTATAAAAAATAAAATAACAAGCAGCAAATATAATATTGCAAAAGAAGAAGGAACAATTTAAACCTTCTTTAAATCTCCCTAAAGAACAGCTATTGTTTCTTTCCTCTGGTAATCCTTCCTTGCTCACTCATGTAGTGCCTCATGTAAACCCTAGCACATTAATTCAGAACTAAACATTTCATGTCAATCCCTTTACTTAACCCAGCAGGAAAGAATTAGCTTATACATTTCAATAATATGCAGTAGTTAATTCCACTTTTCCCTAATTTAAGCTGCTTTCCCTAAATATTGCATAAGCCTGTGGTAATTTGATTTTATATTTTCATTTAAATTATATACATTAGTACCACTGAAATTAATCTCAATACAGCATTTTAAAATAATTAGGAGAGAAGCAGACTGGGAGTAATTTAAATTAAACGCATACCAAATTTATATGGTTTTTTAAGAAAAAAGTACTATCAGAAATAATTATATTTCAAGAAGAAAAGAGGAATAATTTACATTCAATTTCAAGAGTAGACATTACCATGCTACATACAAGAGCAAAATTTGAGAGGAAAGCTAAAGTAATTATTCAGAGTATTTATATATATACCTATATGTGAAAATATATGATTATGTATGTAGACACATACATATCACTGTGTCATTTATCTAAATTTTTAATTTAGTTATGATAAATTCCTTTTCTTATGTCTCATACTTATGGAGACCTTTTGTGGATTTTATAATCCTAAAATAATATACACAACTATAGCCCAGCCACTCTTTAATCTTTAAACACCTTATGCTGTAATAAAAGTTAATTGGCCAGGTCAAGGTAATTGACTTTTAGTCCTGACTCTGGTACAGCTGACAAATGACATGGCATGATACCTTCCAAACTCAGTTTTATTTCCTAAATATTAGGTCTGTAAAACAGTTCAGCCTTTTTCAAACATAGATCCATTTTATTCCGTATATAATATGGAAGATAGATTTGAAAATATCAGGGAGACAACCTCTAAATTCCTTTTGATTTTATGTATTTATTTGTTAGCCTGACACAAAATGAATTGGACAACTAACAATCTTTCTAGGCACGATATACTACCAATAAAGATTTACTTTTCCTGTGAAATTTTGGGGTTTATGTATTGTTTTCACCATTGTTCACAGGAAAAATATACTAAATTTTCCTTTGGGATTGGTGTCAAAATGATCAAAGGTAAAAAGTGTTGTAACTATATTGTACATTTATAGAGTAATCATTTAGTTTATAGTCTAAATAAAGGCTCTTTTAAGAGTGAAATGGATGCTAATAAAAAATATACCAAGAGTATGGTAGTTAAACGGGAATGTCCTGGGCAATCTGAGACATATTTTCACAATAAAACTTATTTGCAAATAGATATGTGGGCAAAAAAGCAAAATAACCTAACAGGAGAAATTAGAACTTCAAATGTTATCTATTAGGTACGTCAATGTGCACACAGATTTTATTTATTGATAGCTTGTCAGTAAAGAATGCTGTCTTTTGGACACTGTTTTCTATTATTGTCATTCAGTCTGTTTCTTCAAGTCACTGCCAACTCATCTTCAATATGAATAACAAACCAATCCAGATAATATCAGGGCAGCAACTTAGTGCTCCTTTCTCTAGTATTAACGTATTAGTTTCTATCCAGAATGCTCCAAAGTCACTACCCACACAAAAACACCGCTATGGACTGAATGTTGTGTCTTCTCAATTTCTTATGTTGAGATCCTAACTCTGGAAGTGATGAGGTATTCGGAGGTGGAGACTTAAGGAGGCGATTAGGTCATGAGGATGGATCTCTCATGAAATGAGATAAGTGTCCTTATAAAAGAGACTCTAAAGAGGTCTTTCATTTCTTTCTGCCATGTGAGGACACAGCAGAAGAACCAGGAAGAACGTGTTCACCAGACACCAAATCAGCTGACACCTTGACCTTAGAATCTCTGGCTTCCAGAACTGTGAGAAATAAATATTTGTGGTTTAAACCACATAGTCTGTAGTATCTGTTATAAATATCCACACAGACTACAAGAACATTAATAATCCATTTTCTCAACATTTATATATAAAATATACATATATATTTTATATGCCAATAAACGAATAGTGAAAATGTTTAAAAATATATAAATACATATGCATATATGTGTATACATATATCACAAAGCTTTGCAAAACAGGATGTGAATCACTTTTGCATTCTAACATAAGGGTCTTCTTGTGTCTACTTTGTCCCTTAGTAGCAGGTTTATTTCTCTTAAGCAGTTTCTAAGACTGATTACCTGCCAAAAGTGGGTAAATCTCTACTTGTAAGCATAGTATAAAGATGAAATTCTGTAGAGTTGTATGTAAACAGTCTATAAAATACAAGAAGATTGTTGTGAGTGTTTTATATATGGATGTATATTTACAATAATATTTACATACATACATGCAGAATTTAAATATGAATTATTTTCAGTTATATGTTACAGTTATTTTGCTGATCTCCTATGCATAACAGTGATGCAATTATTATTTTGTTATTCTTCCAGTCCTTTCTCTCATGGGTTAGTAGCATTTACCACATAAACATATATATCCCATAGAGAGTACCTAAAGGTTTCTACTAGTCTGGATGTAAGGACATTGTATCCATAAAGCACTGCCTCCTTCAGGCTTAGTGCCGTTTTGCTGCTATTAGATTTTTAACATATAATTTATTTAAATTATGACAAATTAGTATGGTTTGTTCTCTATAACAGAAAATTGGCTATGGCTTCTTTCTATTATTCTCACCAAGGTTTTTTTCTCCATCAAATTTTATATGTTTATAAAAATATCTTATATATTTATAAAAAATATTTTGTTCTTGTTGGAAATTGACATGGAAAACGATGTGCTACCCTTTCAACAATTGTGTAAACTAGTACACGCATATAAAATGTCTATCAAACCGGGTTCCGTGGCTCAGCCTGTAATCCCGTGCTTTTGGGAGGCTGAAGTGAATGGATTGCCTGAGCCCGTGGGTTCGAGACCCGCCTGGGCAGCGAGACCTCATCTCTACAATAAATGAAAAAAAAATCAGCAGGGCGTGGTAGCGCATGCCTGTAATTCCGGCTACTGGGAAGGCTGAGGCAGAAGGATCGCCGGAGCCCAGCAGGCGAGGCTGCGGTGGCCGGGAGCAGCCACTGCACTCCAGTCTGGGTGACTGAATGAGACTCCAACTCAAAATAAAATAAAATAAAATAAAATAAAATAAAATAAAATAAAATGTCTATCATTCTCTAACATTACTGTAGGAGAGATTATTGCGCTTTTTTGGTCATTTTTGTTGGCATAGTCGGAATCAGAAAGATGAAGATGGGAAAGGAGGAATGCCACATATCAAGAATTATACATTCTAGTTTTTCTACTTATAATATCACACAGTGCTTTACTATAATACTGTTTTCTCTGCCTTATAATTATATATTTTAAAATGGGAACAAGAATAGTAGGCACTATGAATAAACCAAATAAGTAAGAATTGGCAGTTGAAAATATACTAGACTAATTAATGCGTGTATTTGGGAATAATCCTGCCGGTCAGTAAAAAGTTACTGATTCGTGTAGTGCATACATCTAACATATATGAGTTCTATTCATTAAGAAAACCCAATTTTTAACAAAATTATCTTTAAAATATTCATTAATTATATTTAGATGTATGCTCAAATATAGTATTTTTATTTTTAAATTATGAGTCATTTAAGACAATTATTCTATTACATAGAAACTTTGAAGAAAAAGGAGAAAAAAATGTTTCTTGCTTGCAGAAAACGAACCAAGTCAGATCATCACTCATGGGAATTAATACGTACATTCTCAATCTTAAAGACATGTTGACAGCATATTGCCAAGAAGAGTGACACACATGTAATGTGAGTGACAAGAGCCATTAATGCATTTCAAAATGTAGTTCTACATGGTAAAATATAAACCAGTATTTTTCATTGTTACACATACTAGTCATTAGAAGATATAGATAGGCCAATTAAGCTTACATTTCCAGTGATTTCAAAGAAAATATGCAACCTAAATTTATCAAGATATATACAAAATGACTTTATTATTTCAGCACATTAATTTGAACTGAAATAGTTATCTTAATATCCTTCTATTTTTAAAATAAACATTTTATAACTTTTACTTACTATCATATCTAAGTCTATGATATGCCCGTTAAACACATAAGAAAATAAACTGAATCACAATTTGCCCAAATGATTATAATACTGCCCAGATGAAATTAATTTAAAAATAAGTATGATTTTATGTTAATGTGATTTAGATGTGCCATGAAATTTAGTAGTAAAGACTTGGCATTCTTCTTGATCAGAATACATATGAGGACGCAATATTTTTCTTAATCCAAGGTACCACAGATTTTTCAGTGAGTTCATATTTCTACATATCTTTCCTCAACATTTTTTCTTTATTCACAATGTCTTCAGATACAAAATGGACATTCTAATAAATAAAATACATTCTGGCAGCATTTTTATTACAGATATTTGAGGAACATAAAAGACTGAGAAATGTATTCTTTTCATTAATGATGTAATTAGAAATAACAGGGCTTATTATGTGCAATGTATTGTCTAATTTTTACCAGAAATGATTGTCAAGTCCTCCCTTGTAATGTGTTTAACTGCCTCTCAAACCTAAAATACTTTTTAAAAAATTATCTAGTATTTATTGTTAATGCTCTTGGATGAGTCTTTAGATAGAGAAGAGAAGATACTGTCTCTGCTCTCAAAGTACTCACAGTTTCATAGGAAATCAGACAAGCAATCAAGAAATAAACATTATGATGTTGATAATAAATAATAAAGGTAAAACAGAGAAGACAAAGGATAACTTTGCCCATTAGTAAATGATATTTCTTGAGTTGCATATAACCTCAATTTGGAAAAAGATATTTATACCATGTAAGACTAACAAAGAATTGTGATCAAAAAACTAAAAATAGTGTCCAAATATTGTTAAGGGAAATAACTAATAAATCAACATAGAGAGACACTTTATGACTGAGTTATTCAAAGGAGAAAATATCTAATTCCTAACAAACATACAATTTTATAGACTTCAATACTAGTCAGTGAACTGCAAATTAAAATAAGAGAATAGGTCCCACTTTTTTTTTTATCTTATCTTTTATGGCATGGGCACTTCGGGTTTTGATCAGGAATTGGTTGCCAGTTCCAACTTCTATAAGAGTGTCTCCTGCATTTTCTAAGGTTCTTATAGTTTGAGGTTTTACATTTAGGTCTCTGATCCATTCAGAGTTAATTTTTGTGTATGGGGATTAGGTAGTGGTCCTGTTTCTATCTTCTGCATGTGGTCAGCCAGTTTTCCCAGCACCATTTACTGAATACGTTCTCCTTTTCCCAGTAATGAGTGGTGGAGACTTTGTCGAAGATGAGTTGGTTGAGGAATTGATGTTTTGCTTCTGGAATCTCAATTCTATTCCATTGGTCTCTATGCCTGTTCTTGTACCAATGCCAGGCTGTTTTGATTATTGTAGCTTTATAATAAAGTTTAAAGTCTGGGAGTGTGATACCTTCTACTTTGTGTTTTTTGCTAAGGATTATTTTGACTATTCTTGGCCGTTTATGTTTCCATATGAATTTCTGTATTGTTGTTTCTAGGTCTGAGAAGAATGTTGCTGGTAGTTTGATGGGTATTGCATTAAATCTGTAGATTGCTTAAGGTAGAATGAACATCTTCACAGTAATGATTCTTACAATCCATGAGCATGGGATATTTTTCCACTTGTTTGTGTCATCTTTGATTTCTTTAAGCAGTGTTGAGCAGCCAACAGATACTTGAAAAAATGTTCAACTTCACTTGTCAAGGAGATGCAAATTAAAACTACACTGAGATATCACCTATCTCCAGTCAGAATGGCCATCATCAATAACTCAAAAAATAACAGATACTGGAGAGGATGTGGTGTAAAGGGAACACTTCTACACTGTTGGTGGGAGTGTAAACTAGAACAGCCTCTGTGTAAAACAGTGTGGTGATTCCTAAAAGTTCTAAAAATCGACCTCCCATATGACCCTGCAATTCCCTTATTGGGAATATATCTGGAAGAACTCAGATCACTCAATAAAAAACATACCTGCACAAGTATGTTTATCGCAGCATTGTTCACAGAGCAAAAACATGGAACCAACCGTGCTGCCCATCAAAAGAGGATTGGATAAAAAATGTGGTACACATACACAATGGAATATTACACTGCCACAAAGAAGAACAAAATCATGAACTTTGCAGCACCTGGGATGGAATTAGAGTTTATAATATTGAATGATCTTTCACAGAAACAAAGATCTGAATATCACATGTTCTCACTCATAAGTGGACCTTGAACAACTATGGTAATACTATAACAAAAGAATTGACAGTAGCGAGAAACTGCGGGGGGGGGTGGAGGTAGGATTGATAGTAGTCGAGATCTGCCGGTGGAGGGCACACCTCATCAACAAGGGTACCTGCACAATGAATATTTGTATACCTAACCCTGAATTGTACCCCACAGTTTTTTAAAAAAGAAAATGGAATAAAATATAAAATAAAAAATAAGAAGAGAATATAATTTCACACTTAGTTGACCAGCAGGAATCGTCAATTATTTTTGTATACAAGTTGACAGCAGCAATGTTGCACTAGTAACAGGAAGTATTAAGTAGCAAAGTAACTTCCTAATACTCCTAGTGAAGGGTTAAAAATGAATACATCAAATTTAGGGAGTCAGATAGTAACCCCACATAAATCTGAAAAATTGCATGGTCTATTTATTCATTTGTATATGCATATTTATAAAAAGAAAATACAAGATATATTTTTACTAGTCACTAATTACTAACAATTCAGGCTGGGCGTGCTGGCACACGCTTCTAATTCCATCCACTTTGGGATGCCGAGGTGGGAGGATTGCTTGAGTCCAGGAGTTCAAGGCCAACCTGGTAAGAATAGTGAAATCTCAATTAAAAAAAAAAATAAAAACAAAATAAAAGAAAGAAAGAAAGAAAAAGTAGCTAGGGGTAGTGGTGCACATCTATAGTACCAGTTACTTGGGAGGCTGATGCAGAGGTTGTGTGAGCTGTGATTATGCCACTGCATTCCAGCAGCCTGAGTGACATAATGAAACCCTGTCTCTTAAAAAATAAAAATAACAATAATTGTTAACACTCTATCCATTAAAAGGAGAAACGATATATTCCTACTGTAGTTTATACACTTATGTATTTATTTATGAATTGAAATAGTATTTCACAGTTCAGCTAAAAACAAATAGGAGAAGGTGACAATATAATTCTATTTATTTAAAGAATTAATATAAAAGTGATAGTATATATGTTTTGTGGTTAGTATATACAAGCTATTAGCTATGAAGACATATATGGACATAATAATTGTACTAATTTATTAGATTAAAATACTAGAAATATATTATCTCACAATATTGGTGGCTAGAAGTCCAAAATCAAGGTATCAGCAGGGCCATGCTCCCTCTCATGGCTCTACACAAGAAATCTTTCTTTGCCTCTTCTTGGTCATTGCTGAGAATACTTAGCATTCCTTCGCTTGTGGCAGCATTACACTAATTTCTGCCCTTATCAACATACAGTCATGTGCAACTTGTGTGTCTGTATCTCTGTGGCTCTTTCTTTCCTTAAAAGGATACCAGTCATTGATTTTATGACCTACCCTAATCTAGCATCTGCCTTGTCTAAACTTGATTATATCTCAAGCACCTTATTTCCAGACAAGGTCATGTTCACAGGTAAAGGAAGTTTCAACATACACTTTTGGGGATAATTTATCCCAGAACAACCGTGTAGGTCTATAACTTGAAAATTCAAGAAAGGATGTATAAGAGAGAAGAAAGCAGGATTGAATAGTGGCCATTTCATGGCTAATGTATATAATTAAATGGAATAGCTGGCACATTTATTTAAAATAATCAAATAATTTATTATCTAAACTATTACATAAAGAAATTAAATAGGATACAAATAACTATGACTCCAAAACGACAGGCTTAAATTACGATTGTTCCAGAAAGCTCAAAACATATGGACATACTAGTTATTTATATTTTTATGCTCATGTTTGAAGTAGAAAGATAATTTTATCCATAATTATTCCAGCACTTTGGGAGGCCAACATGAGAGGATTGTCTGCTCATGGGTTTGCAACCAGCCTGCACAACTTGGCGAGACCTCATCTCTACAATAAAAATCAAAAAATTAGCCAGACATGGTGGTGCATGCCTGTAGTTCCAGCTACTTGAAATGCTGAGGCAGAAAGAGCACCTGAGCCCAGAAGACTGAGGCTGTGGTGGCCTTGAGCATGCCACTGCCTCTCAGTCTAGGCAACAGAGTGAGACTCCAACTAAAAAAAAAAAAAAAATTATTCATAATTATTCACAGATATGTTTTAAAAATAAAGACAATTCAAAAATGTTTCAAAAATTCAGGTAATACACTTTGATATATAGTCCCACTTCATTTGTTTTTGAACAATAAAACTGTTGTTGAATTTCATGGCAAAAGTTTCCTATCTTATAAAATTCCAGAGCTTAGGTTTATCAAGATATATCAAGCTTCAAGGCTAACCAGGCAGTATAATACAGTGAAGATATTTTATTATCCTTTTCACTAACTCTATTAATGAAAGAAAATTTCGAACAAAAAAGTAAAAGTCTTGTTCGAACTTAGAACAGAAATTTCCATTTTAGTTGACTGTCAGTCTTTAAGCCAGTTCCTTAAAATGGATTCGCTATTCTTTAAGCCTGCTTTCATAGAAAAAACACATGAAGATAGGCTACTATGGTTCCTTCTTTACTTAAGATCTAAGCTCATATTTCATTAAGTATTCAAAGTTAACCTTCTTCTAACAGTAAAAACGTTACTAAAACGTAAAAATGGCTGTCCAGGCCAGAAGCAAACCCACTTTCTCCAAAAGTCTGTCTTGACAATTACAGACCAAAGATTTGCTTCCTTCTGTGTTCTCCCAAAGGCTACTTTGCTACATACTTAATTCATTCAGTTCAATAAAGTAGTTGCTTGTTTAATAATCTATTTCCATATATATTTTTGAAACTATTTGGTTTAGAATAATAATTTATTCATCCCCAGAGAAACAGAAAAAAAATGTTGCATAGAATAGAAATATTCTATAGTCATTAAATATTTGTGGGATATTTAATAGTCATAGACTATTTAATAGACTATTAAATATTTAATAGTCATTAAATATATGTGATACCTATTGTTGAGTGAATACAGCTGATACCGATTGTTAAGTGAATACAGCTGAAAGACAACATGTAGCACAAAGCAAAAAACTTGTGCTTTAATTTTCTTATCTACAACTTAAGGATATCATATATTCATTTTTTAAACATAGGGAATAAACACTTGTACATTATTCTTAAAATTAATTGTCTTGTTTAAAAATGTTATAATGTTGACTCTGAACCACTAAGTATATCTCCATTTTGATTATTGTTCTATCTTCTCAAACATTGGCTCCACTGGCTCTTAAACTAAATAAAAAATCCCATTGCAGGTAAAAAAAAAAAAAAAAAATCAAAAAATCTTTTCTATCATTTGATAATGAATACATGAAAAATGTTGGAAATTCCAGTCTTATATTCTTACAGATATTTTAACCTCTACATCATTTTTATTCAACCAATCCTCCTGGCATTATCTACATTTTTCAATATCCTTTATGTCCTAGAACTATGTCATCAAGTGAGCAGCCAAGACAATTCTAGATAACCCCAATTAACCAGAAGCAGAGATATGATAAGTCTTGTGTCAGGGGTAAGGGATAGGTCCAGGTAGAAGGGAAGTTGACATGATGAAAATTCATATTATATACACACTTAAATAATGTCTTTAAAAAATATTTTTAAAAGATCATATACTGACGTGGCTTTTGAAGCTAATTAAACAATAGATTAAGAAAACTGAGAGCAAGACTATAAAACCTATATAGAAAATAAAAAAACAAAGCTGGGCTCTGTGGCTCAGCCCGTAATCCCACACCTTTGGGAGGCTGAGGTGAGTGGATTGCCTGAGCCCGCGGGTTAGAGGCCCGCCTGGGCAGCAAGACCTCATCTCTACAATAAATCAGCAGGGCGTGGTAGCGCGTACCTGTAATTCCGGCTACTCCGAAGGCTGAGACAGAAGGATCGCCGGAGCCCAGCAGGTCGAGGCTGCGGTGGCCGGGAGCAGCCACTGCACTCCAGTCTGGGCGACTGAGTGAGACTCCAACTCAAAAAAAAAAAAAAAAATAGTAAAAAACCAAAACATGACACATTATTTCATTTGTTACCTCCACGAACTATGCAAAGATCCACAACCTTAACCTCTCCAGGTCATAGTCAGAGTTTTTCCATATTAAAACCCAGTTGTGCTTACTCAAACAAGTATAAAGTTTGGGGGTTTGTTTGTTTGTTTGTTTATCAGATAGAGACAAAGTCTCTCTCTGTCAAGCTGGCACAATCATGACTCACTGTAACTTCAATGGACCTCCCAGGCTCAAGCAATCCTCCTGACCTCCTGCCTCAGTCTCCAAGTAGCTGGAAGTACAGGTGAGCACCACCAAGTCTGGCTAATTGTTTTGAAAATTAAGATTCCTATCATTGACAAATGAAAAGCAGATTTTTCTCACATGATCTGATACCATTGAAAAAGCTAGTTCTTCTGAATAACACCGAGCCGGTAATTTTACCATCAGTCTATTTGAAATTGGAGAAATGTTTACTTTATAATTTCTATCCAACAGTGGTGTGATTTGCCAGTGCAGAGAAGGAAGCAGCTAAAGTAATTTATTTATTGTACACATTAACTTAAGAACATGCCCAAAGGCCTTTTAGATTTGCAGAATATCACGTGACTACTCCTTTCTGTCAAAAGCAAATAGTAAAGAAAAATGTCTTATTTCCTCTCGTTTGCTGTACGACTGCTCATTAGTGGTTTAACACTTTATGTATTCAGACTCATATCTGTAAAGAGGTAAGCATCCCTGTTTTCAATTTAGAGCAATTACATAGATTTTTGTTTGAATTTTCTAAGTGTGTTTTACTGCTAAAACCTTTTACTATATTTAGAACTTCAAAAGCAAGTCGCCCTAAACTTCTAAGGACAACTGTTTATATGTCTAACTGAGCAGTGAATGGAGAGGTGCATTACACTAATTATGTTGACAAGTGCATTTGCAATCAATAAATTAATTCAATTCCAGTAACCACCATAATAAGTATGGGTTTACATAAAATAAAATCTCAAGGGAAAATATATAAAATATTGAGTAGTAAGAATAGCTACTTGACTAATACAAATTTTACTTTATTTTCAGTTGTATATTCACCAAAATTATCTCAATTATGTTATTTTTATATAATCACATCTCCAAATTGGTTGTAAATCATAAAACTAAGTTTCAAGAGATTTCTTTGAAAATATAAAATAAATGTTGCTTAGGTATTTTCTATATGTACTCTGTCACTGTTTTTATTATCTTCTCTATTTTCTTTTTTTTTTGAGTTGGAGTCTCACTCGGTCGCCCAGACTGGAGTGCAGTGGCCGCTCCCGGCCACCGCAGCCTCGACCTGCTGGGCTCCGGCAATCCTTCCGCCTCAGCCTTCCAAGTAGCTGGAACCACAGGCAGGCACTACCACACCTGGCTAATTTTTGATTTATTGTAGAGATAAGGTCTTGCTGCCCAGGCGCGTCTCAAACCCGCGGGCTCAGGCAATCCACTCACCTCAGCCTCGAAAGGCGCGGGATTACAGGCTGAGCCACCGAGCCCGGCTATCTTCTCTATTTTCAAAGGCTTCAGATACCTTGAAATGAATCAAATTATATAAAATATCATGCAGTAAAATTTTTTTTAATACGGGGGAAAAGTCATTGTGGGAAGGCTTCTAAATATTCCTCTGAGCACGACAGTACTTTATGTTACAAAATAATGATAAGACTAACCTAATAATGAGATATTCATAGTTTTCAAGGCAGAACTCTTTTCTATGTTATTCATAAAATGATCTGTACAGACTGAGGATGCTAGAGCAACATTTTTGGAAAGACGGTCCTCTTGATTCTCATCTTCTTCTGACAATGGAGAAATCATGAGAAGTTATCACAAGTTTAATGTAACAGAGGATAGCACACTTTCTGGAATTCTTTGACTCATAATCTTTCCATAGTTCTTTTCTCTGACAAGAGTGTAAAGAAATTGCAACTCTAGTGAACCAAATTATTAAAATAATTTTCTCACATATTGTGATGAACAGACTCTAAGGAGATCTTTAATTTCCTAAATCCTGGTATCAATCCCTTTGTGTAATTTAAACTTCTTGGATGCAGGCAAGACCTAGCACCTGTTTGTAAAGAAGCTCTCAATTTGGTTATATTATATGGTAAGGAAAATGAGTTGTCATTCCTCTGGTTTTATTTTCCTATATAAGACTCTATCTCAGCAGACTGAAATAAAATATTTTCCTTGCTCCCTAAATGAAGTAAACTGCTGTATTAAGGAAGTCCATGGAATAAGAAAATGAGGGTGGCCTGTAGGAATTCTGAGCAACATATAGAATATGAGGGTGGCCTCCAGCCAAAAGCCAATAGAAGCAGAGACTCTCAAACATGCAACTACAAGTAAGTAAATTGTGTCAAAACTTGAACAAGTTGGGCATGGTGGTTCATTCCTGTCATTTCAGTACTTTGGGAGGCTGAGGCAGGAGGATTGCTTGAGCCCAGGAATTTGAGACCAGCCATGGCAACACAGTGGGATTTCATCTCTACAAAAAATAAAAAAGTTAGCCAGGCTTGGTGGCATGTGCCTGTAGTCCCAGCTACTCGGGAGGCTGAGGCAGAAGGATCACGTGAACCCAAGCGTGCACCCAAGAGTTTGCTGCTGCAGTAAGACATGATTGTGAGCCTGGGTGCCAGAGTAGAACGCTGACTCATTAAAAAAAAAAATTGAATAAGATTGAAAACAAAATTTTCCCTAGTCAAGCCTATAGGTGACAACATGGCCCAGCTGACACTTTGTAGCTTTGTGAGACCTTGAACAATGCTGTTTCTAGATTACTGAAACCCTACAATGCTGTTTCCAGATTACTGGACTCTTGAACTACCATGAGATATCAAATGTGTGTTAAGATACTAAGTTTAGATTTTGATGGTTTTTTAATGTAGCAGTAGAAAACCAATACACATATAGATATTATTATTATTACATTCTGTGTTCTAAATCTTTGTATCATGCCAAAATTATGTGTTGAAACCTAACCTCCAGTGTAATGGTATCTGTTCAGACTACTATAACAAAATACTGTAAGTTAGGTGGATTATATACAGAAATATATTTCTCACAGTTCTACAGACTGGAAGGTCCAAGAACAGGGTTCCAGAATGGTTGGGTTCTGGTAACAACCTGCTTCCTGGCTAATAAATGATTGACTTCTTGCTGTGTTTTCAACATGGTGGAAAGGAGAGCGAGAGAACTCTTTGAGATCTCTTAGAAAGGCACTAATTCCATTCATGAGGGTTCCAGCCTCATGACCTAATCTTATCCCCAAAAATCAAAACTTTTTATATTATCACATTGGAGATTAATAGTAACTTATAAATATGGGGTAGAGACAACATTCAGACCATAGCAGTTGGTTTATTAAAATGATACTAGGATCTGGAACCTTTAGGAGATGATTAGGTCATAATGGCAGAGCTCTCATTACTAGGATTAGTATCGTGATAAAAGAGATCCAAAACAGTTGCTTTGTTCCATCTGCCATCTGAGGACACAGAATGAAGGCTCTGTCTCTATGAACCAGAAATCTGGTCCTTACCAGACACAGAATCTGCCACTGCCTTGAAATAAATTTCTGTTGTTCAAAAGTCACCAAGTTTCTGGTATTTTGTTATAACATCCTAGACAGAACAAGATATATACTTATATCTCTCCAAATTGAAGTGTAATGCACCAAACATATCAAACAGATAGATCCAATTGTATACATGTAATAGTTTTTTTATCTTTCTTGATAATCAGTGCCACAAAAATGAATTTGATAAAGATGTTCATTTGTTTTAGCCATCTTAGATACACACTTAACCGGATCACAAAAGCATCAGGTCTTGAAGTTATCTGTCTGCAATATCCTGAGGTCAAATAGATTTTTTAAGGTTGTTTGGTGAGAAAATAAAATGGTGGGGGTGAGGAAGGCAACATGTGGAACAGATTTAGAAACAAGTTTCAGGAAGACATCAAGTGGAAGATTTGGCAATTACTTCTAACTGCAACTTCCATTCCCACCCAACACAACACAGACCTAATTAACTGGAAAAGTTCTTCTATTTGAAAAATACTCTGAAATTTCAACTTCAAGAGATAGAGTCCATTTTCTAACAATCAATAAATCCATGTGAGTAAGAATTAATGCATTTTTATAACTTACCAAAAAAAAAAAGTATTTGGGCTCCCAATAATAAAAAAATCCTACATGAAAAATGTACATTTTTAAAACAGAAGACTATATTGACTTTGTCATGACATATTAAGATATTCCAAAGTCATATTTTATAGATGCTAGTCTAGTGAAGATCAATAAATTTTGAACATATTCATCTTAGAAACAGATTGTGAAATAAACATGGATTACCTATCAAAACAACATGTTTTATACTATTCTAGGTTATTTGATGAGAAGGTATCTATTAAAACTTTCAGCTTCTATATATGCCATAGATATGTTAAAAGAATAATGTGAAATTGAAAAGTGTTGTAGATAACAATTAAGTAGACTTTGACAAGTAGTGCACTTAAAGTTTTACAATAGAGTAGACCTCTGTTAATCAGTCAATGGAATGTACCTAGTTGTTTCATTGTATACCTTGCACTCTAATGTTTTAAGGAAGACAAAATACATAAAAAACATAAAACTGATGCTACTCTTTTTTTCTCATTGAGGGAATTTCTGTCATATGTTCTTTATTCAGTACACACAGATTGGTGACTAGTCTATATCACTATTCAGTTCACTGGATCATATTAAAACCAATCCATATACTGAGACCTCTTATTCAGACAATTGATTGCAATACATTTGTCTATACTTTTTTAGTCAAAAAGACCTCTGTTCTTGCCAACTACTTCTCAATATTTTATTTTTCAAAAATTTGTAAAGTAAATGGAAAAATTTTGCTGAGCAAATATATATTTATTTAAATAAATAAAAGATGTAGGGAATATACACTTGGAGTTCTTAGAGTCCTAAAAAATCTTAATGATGACCTGAATGATTTTTTATCTAAATACGATATTGTAATAAAAGTCTTCCATTTCATTATTCAAATCTAAAATAAATAAAAAATTAGAAAAGCCTTAACACAAGATAGCAGTAATTTAAACTAACAATTTTAGTTGACTGTAGATTTATTAGGGATTATTATAGTAAAGCAAATAAATGGTTGAATTACTATAATCTGCATTAAAGACTGCTGTGGTTTGAAGGTGCTCTCTTCAAAATTCAGGTGTTGAAACTTAATGGCCACTGTGATGGTATCAAGAGATAGGGCCTTTAAGGGATGATAAGGTTAGGAAGGCTCTTCCACCCCAAATGGGCTCAGGGCTCATATAACAGAAGCTTTAGGCAGCACCAAGGCTGGTTCTGTCTACCCTTTGCCTTCTAACATGTACAGGCATAGCACTCCTCCCCTCCAGAGGATACAGCAACAAAATGCCTTCTGGGAAGCAGAGAGTAGGCTTCACCAGACAAGTGAGCCTGTCAGTCCCTTGATCTTGCACTTCTCAACCTGCAGAACTATGAGAGATAAATTTATTTTCTCTACAAATTACCCAGTCTGTGGAATTCATCATGAGCTGACTAAGACTAAGGATGCATAAGTGGTAAAATAGACAAAGGAAGAATGTTGTATGGTAAAGTAGAGTAAAATCCTACAAGAATTCAAATTGTAACAAAATGTCATTAGCCCAGTAGTCATTCACTTAGTCCAGTTCTCAAAGGACCAGGTTAATATTCTCATCTTAGGAGAAAACTAAGAGAAAAACAAGATGAGAAATAAATACCAGAAATTTATTCATGAGAACCTTAAGTTGACTATTTATGAGACAGTAGGTTGGTCCTAGAGTCCCGGGAGCTACATTTTTAAAGGAGAACACTATACTGATTTTGTTGTATTATTGCAATCTTTCCGGAATCCTATAATTGGCTCCAAATAATTGTAAGTTTTCTGGATAACTTTTAGTGTCCTGGAAATTCCACCTAGCCACAGGAACCAGAATTATTTGGATCACTCAGAGGAAACTTTGGAACACTTGGGCAACCTGGGTTCTTTCTAACTGTGCATTTATTCTCAGTAAGTTGCAAACAAAAATTTTAAAGAATTTTTTTTTTTGTATCTCACTTTTGTTTTATCACTTGTTTAACTAGGGTCTGGTACATTAAAAATAAAGTTGAGAGGTGAAAAACTATTTAAAAAGTTTACATAGGTTATCTTTGATCCTGAGAAGTACCTCACACAAATTATATACATAAAATATTTGTTTTAAAATATTCACTCTAATTTTAAGATTATCTTGAAATATACTTAGATGTAATTACTTGTGTTACACTATTATTTAAATTTGCCAGTGAGGGGCTAGCCATTTTTGCACATATTGTGGAAAAAAGTAAAATAACTTGATATAAATGGAATAGACAACTCCTTCCACAAGGAATCCCATTTCTTGTGATCCAAAAATTTTAAAATTATAGAACAAGTAGACATTTTGAAATTATTATTTTTGTAAATTTACTTTAATTGTATATAATTTAGATATGAAGCATGATGTTTTGATATACATATACATAGTGAAATGATTTCTACCATCAAATCTAGTCAAGCAAATTAGCATCACCATCAACTCACATTGTTTTCTTCTTTACTCTAAAATGCACTTTTGTCACAAAGTTTCAATATGCAATAAATACTAACTATAGTCTTTCTACTTTAAATTAGATCTCTGGCTTTTTATATCCTACTTAACTGTAGGTTTGTACCTTTTAACTTACATCTTCTTATTTCCTCTTCCTTGTTACCCTTGATAAGCACTGTTCTACACTCTGTTTACATGTATTTGACATTTAAAAAATTCTAAATATAAGTGAAACAATGCGGTAATTGTAGTTCTATGTCTAGCCTATTTTAGATGACATAAATAATGACCTCCAGGTTCTTCCCTGTTATAGCAAGTGACAGAATTTACTTAATTTTGTTAAGGCTGATTGGCATGCATATATGTTCACAAATTTCTTTATTCATTTATCCATCGATGAGCACTTAGTTTGATTTTCTCTCTTGGCTATTGTGAATAATGCTGCAATGAACATACAAATTCAGGTATCTCTATAAAGAATTGATTTAAATTTTTTTGGATATATGCCCAGCAGAGGAAATACTGGATCACATGGAAATTCTATTTTTAATTTTCTGAAGAATCTCTTTTTTTTTTTTTTTAGTGATTATACTAATCTACATTCCCACCAACAGTGTACAAGTCTTCTCCTTTCTCCACATTCTAGTTAACACTTGCTATCTTTGTATTTTTGATAATAGTCATTCTAACAGGTGTGAAGAGTAATATTTCATTGTGGTTCTGATTTTCTTGGTAATCAAGGATGTTGAGCACCTTTTTGAATACCTATTGATAAGCCTTATGTCTTCTATGCTAAAATGTCAATTCAGAACCCTTGTTCATTTTTTAAAATAGACCTATTTGTTTTTGTTTTGCTATTGAGTTGTATACATTTTTAAAATATATTTTTTGGATATTAATCCCTATCGGATATATGGGTAACAAATATTTTCTTCTAGTCTATAGGTTACCTTTTATCTTGTTGATTGTTTCTTGTTCTGCAGAAGCTTTTTGTTTAAAAGTACAATCCTCACATTTTGAACATAGTAGAAGGAAAAGGACTTGGGGGAATTTGAGTCAAATATACTGTATTTAAAACCCTAATTCAGTCATGTTCAAGTGAAGTGATTCTAGGAAAGCTACTTAAATTCTTGGAAATTCAAGGGTTTTTTGTCTATAAAATTGGGATAATAAGATGAAATTACAGTGTTATTGCTAAATTTGCATGAGAACATAATTATAAAATAACAGCCACATGGCTTTAAACTTCAATGATAGATAAATGTGGCAAATAACAAAAATACACTATCCTAAAAACTGAAGATTGTGTGACTATACTATATCATATATACAATAAAACTTACCATCTATTTTAAATATATAAAGATATATAGATTCCAAAATTTATATTTATGAAACTATCTTATTATGCTTATTTGCTCTTTAGTCTTTTAAATTATTATGTTTTAATTTCTTGTAGTCCCTTACATTTCAGATTTACCACAATGCCTTTATCCACATCTGAATTCTTGGAGTTCAAAGTGTTTCTTAGACATCTCACTATCTGTCTTTGTTACTTTCTGTACTGTATTTAAGGCTATGGAACACCCATGAATTATATTTGTGCTGATTTACAGTAGGGATAATTGGTGATTTTATCTTTAGTGGTGCATAGATATCATAGAATGAACAAAAAGGTATCATTTTATTTGTATTGCTAAAAGTGATATTTGAATGCATTTGCGCATCATCTATTTTATATTTTGTGTTGATGAAATACCACTTAAAATCTAGGCAAGCACACATTTTTGCTCCATCTGTTTTTAGAAAGACAAATACAGTAAATAGGAACTATGTTGGCAGAGAAAATGAGCTTTCATACGAATTAGTATTTTAATCTCAGATAAGAGTAGATGAAACAAAGAATGCTCAAGATTGATCAGTTATATTTTTATTGGTATAATCTTAGTTACTGCCACTATAACTCAATTTGTGGTCATCAGGGAATAAAGACAAGATGTCAGAGTGAGCTATTTTAAATAAACACCTTGAACAATCCAATTTAGCAGTATTTTTCAGCTCTCTCTTTTATCCATGACACAATGTTAGATAATGGGGATAAAATTATAAACAAGCAATAGTCACTGACCTTAAAAAACTGAATACAAAAGAAGTGAATGTAAACATGTGATCTAATGAGATAAAGGTTGGTGTGAAGGCACATATAAAGTTACAAAGTGCTATACAAACACAGCCAGTGGAACAATGAGCTCTACTTTATCAAAGGAATTCAGTAGTAAGGTAGATTTATTATCCTTTAGGAAAAAAAAAAATAATGTATAACAGAAAAGAATTTTAAAATACAGGTATAATAAGAATTTAGCTATACTTCAGCCAGAGATGTTCCAAAATAAATATGTGGAAAACAGTACATTTCTATTTATCAGCTTCGGACTGAAGTACTGGGCATAGGGTCATTCTCAGGAAAAGCAGATACTGTCTCCAAATTTTCAAGCGCAATAAATTCTAAGAATTAGGTAGTTGAAAACAGATTTTGTAGACTTGCTTCAACAGATCATGGAAATTAGTCATGTTAAAAAATGACAACTTGTAGACAACATTCTATGAGTCAGTAAACATGCTCTTTTAGCGTACTTCTACCTTGATCCATGCTTAGTAAACATGAATTTTAAAAATGACATAAACTTTGCCCAGGGAGTCATTCCTGAGTGTTTTGTATATTAATTTGAATAACTTGCTTTCCTTCACCTGTTTCTGTCTACTTTGACAGAGTCCAAGAGATATTCTAGGAATACTTTAAGAAATGAGATATCTCCTCCCCACCTCCCAAAAAACTAGAGTTTGAAATAATAAAAAATAAAATAGTTGAAGAGAATTGCAAAACAAATTAAAATTATAAGACAAATTATTGAGGTAGATAGAGAGTGTTCCTATGTCGCCCACGCTGGACTCAAACTCAAGTTCTCAAGTGATCTTCTTGCCTTAGTCTCCCAAGTAGCTGGGATTATAGGTACACTCCACTGCCCTGGACCAGATGTTTTCTATTGCAGCATAGCAAATTCCTATAGACTTAGTAACTTGACACCTATTTACTATCTGATGTTCAACGGGTTTTCTTTTAGTTTCACAGTCTGGATCAAGGCTTTACTCTGGGAACTCTGAGGGAGAATCTTATAGCAATTCATTCTAGTTGTTGGCCAAATTTAACTTCTTGAATTTGGAAAACTGAGGTTCCCTGTTATTTGCTGATGTCAACTGAGGCTGCTCTCAGATTCTAAAGCCTACCTACATTGATTGGCCCATGACACCCTCCATCATCAGATACTGATAAGGCTTCAAATCTCTGATGTCCTTTTCTACTGCCAGCAAGTGAAAATCTTTTGCTTTTGAGAGTCTAGTGTAATTACATTAGATGCACCTGGGTGATCCAGGATAATCTCCCTATATTAAGATGAACTGATTAGTAATCTTAATTACATCTGAAAGGTTCCTTTGCCATGAAACATGGCATATTTGATGGCATGATATCTCATCATTGTCATAATCCTCTGAATTAGGGTGGAAAATCTAGGTGAAATGTGTTTTTAGATTTCTGCCTATCAAAAACAAAAATTTTAATCAATTCTTCTGTATTCAGTCCTATCCACTTCCCCTGCATGTTAATGTCTGCATGTTAATTTCTGCCTTCAATGGAACAAGGATACCTCTGGTCTCTGCTAATTAGTTTTTATTAGCAGTCTCATCTGCAGAGAACGCAGAGAAGTATATGTCCACTTTCTCAACTCTGCTACATCAATTACTATGTTCTCACTTGTTTTTCACTCCAGAACATTAAGGAAATCTGTTTGTTGCCTGTCTATTCTCTTTGCTCTTCTTCTATTTCTGTTATATAATTTAGTTGGTATTTAATGATATCAGAGATGAATATGTCATTCAATTTGCCATGTTTAGACAGATGTTCACATCATTTGCTCCAGGTTGTACTGCATGGTGATTATGCTGAACTAATAAGCAGTTAATATAAATGACAATGTAGTATACATAAAGTCAGATAAATTTGGTACTTTTGGAGTTAATTTCCACAAGTAGTTTCCAAAAAATGCCAGACTGCTAAAATTTTGAAATTTTTACAAGCATTTCATATAGTTATTTTTGTTTTTGTTTTTTTTAAGTTGGAGTCTCACTCTGTTGCCCAGACTGGATGCTCGACCTGCTGAGCTCCGCTGATCCTTCCGCCTCAGCCTTCCAAGTAGCGGGAGCTACAGGCGCGCGCTACCACGCCTGACTGATTTTTGATTTATTGTGGAGATGAGGTCTTGCTTGCCCAGGTGGGTCTCGAACCCGCGGGCTCAGGCAATTCACTCGCCTCAGCCGCCCAAAGGCACGGGATTACAGGCTGAGCCACGGAGCCCGGCTCATATAGTTTTATTACAAGCACAAACATAGGGACTTCACTCAAGAGTCTGTATCAGGCAAGGTGCAGTGGCTCAGGCCTATATTTCCAGCACTTTGGGATTATAGGCCTGAGCTCATGGGTTCGAAACCAGCCTGAGCAACTTGGTAAGACCTCATCTCTACAATTAAAAAAAACAAAGTAGCTGGACGTGGTAGTGCATGCCTATAATTCCAGCTACTTGGAAGACTGAGGCAGAAGGATCACGTGAGCCCAGCAGGTCAAGGCTGTGGTGGCCATGAGCATGACACTGCACTCCAGCCTGGGTGATAGTGACACGCCAACTCAGAAAAACCAACAACAAAAATGAGTGTGTATCAGGTACATGAAGTAGAATTGGGAGGGAGAGAAAGAAAGAGAGCTAGAGGGAAAGAGAGAAATAAAGGAAGAAAAAAAGACTAGATATCTAATTGTCACACCACATTTCACATTCTCGGGATATGTACAATCTTACCTCTACCTTTCAGTCTGACATGTAAGTTTTCTTAAAACCAGAAATCTTATTCCCAGACATTGAATAAACTCAGCAAAATGTTTTGTTTATGATATTAGTGCAACTTCTCAGGATAGGCTAAATTCAATAGCTTTCTCCTTCTGTCTTTTATCTGGATTCTAGGACAAGTTATTGACTACATTTATCTCCCCTTTCTGTAAAATTTATTCATTTATTTATATAAAACACAATTACTGAGGTCTAGCAATGTTGGAATACTATTCTAGGTCCCTTGGATGTTTATATAATTATAGTAATTATAACACTATTAAAAACAGAAAAAAGTTCAAGAAAATATTGAAAGGTATCAAATATGATGTTAAACATTTTGTATGTCTGCAATTTCAGTTTTTTCCTAATTGATGACACTGAGCATAAATAAATTCAGCAATTTAAGTCTAGAGTCAGGTTTGGACCCCTGACTTGGGTCTATAAAAAGTTCATAGTGCTTCTAGATGACATAGTATGCTGAACCATATTAAACCAAGATAGACATATTCATGGGTTCAAGACAGTTTCCCTGGATTTCACATAAGTATATAACTTAGGGGAACGCCCAGAAACTTAAAGGAAAAGACAAAAGTTAATATGAATTCTCAATTATTTTCAAAATTATATAGTTAATCTGAATTGCATTACTTTCTAAATTAAGCCCTAATTTTTTTTAGGAATAAATATGTCTTCAGAACAAACAATGGCAATAAGTATGGTAAGCTGGGGAATATAATGTGTTTTAGCAGAGAAAAAAACCTAGATATTTTTCATGAAGAAGCTGCAGATAATTGGAAAGAACCAAGAAAACAATGGGGTCCAAGTGGTTAGAAAAGATATGTATATATATTTATATGTTTGGGACAGGGGTAGGTAAATTTTGGTTTCTGCAAGGACAAATTTCTTGCAGTATGTACTGTCTATTTTTTCTCAATTATTCATTTCCCCATTTTTCTTGACAGAGCCATATATTTGAAAAGGTGACCACATCATCAGTTTTAGAGAAAAAATCATAAATTATTTAAACCAAGCAACATCTTTTTCTCTCACTAGTGACTGATTTCATCATAAGCATATCATCAAAAACTTGCCCTGATAAGAAATCAGGTTTGCTGGTGTATCAGATCTCTGAAAAGGGTATCTTTCTGCACTGCACTCCAGCCTGGGTGACAGTGAGATGCCAATTCAAAAAAAAAATGAGTGTGCATCAGGTACATGAAGTAGAATTTGGAGGGAGAGAAAGAAAGAGAGCTAGAGGGAAAGAGAAAAATAAAGGAAGAGAAGAAAGACTAGATATCTAATTGGATAAACACACATTTTATGGTGTTCCTAAACACCATCTAATTTTACGGTATTTAGGAACACCATAAAAATGGATCCTTCTGTTCCTAGGATATATTCAATCTTTAAGATAGCAACCTAATATGAAAGTGAGAGTCTATATAATAACAAAGCAGAGAGAAGAAAATAATTTGCATTCTTTAATTATCAACTGATTCAACACTCCTAATAGTTATATTGTTCTAGACATATTATATTATGAGATATATTTTCTTATTGTAAGCTAGTTTGTATTAGCATTAATGGAACTTACAGCCAAAATATACTACATGATTTATATCTTGTATTGACATCTGTGTTTTTTTCACTAGGTTCTGCCCAACTCACATCCCTAAAATACTACGACTAGTTGTATTTCAAACTAGAATGCAATAACTGATGCAATTTCTTCATATCCATGATGACATAAACCAAGAAACAAAGTTGGAGTGACTGAGGGGATAGGCTGGTTTAAGGAGGTAAACTCAGCAATAACTTTGAATTTACTCTTTTTGATAGGTATGAGATTAGTTGTTTACAGCACATTGATGAGCAAAGGGGATTTATGAACTGCAATTTGCTGATTAATAGAAGTTGTCTTCTAAGGTGTCAGGCAATTTGTTCCTTTTTAAATTGGTTTAAAGCAAATCAAAGAACTGAGGAATAACCCCCATAATTATTTATCAATTGAAAGTAAGAAAGAAAATGAAAGAACATTTAAATTCCTCTCTCCTAGTCCCCATGCCCTTTGATCTCTATCTTATTGATGTGTTCCATGTTTCCTTTGACTGAGACAGAGCTTATTAGATGTTCTGCTTTTGTGTAATCAAAATAAAATGTGAGAAGAATCAAAACTCTTTAGTTCAAAATTGATATGTCTTATTCCCTTGATTCAAGTTAAGCAAAGTTTAACCTAATGTATTTCAACAGATAAATAACTATGAATTTAAAATCATACTATGCATTCAATATTATAACAAATATTTATCAAGCCCCTACTTGTAGTTCAGGCATTCTCTTAAGTATCCAAAAAGTTTTTTAAAAGTACAAAACAAATGTTCGTAACCTCATTGAACTTATATTGTAGAGGTGGAAATTTTTTAAAAAGGTAAATATATTAAGTAAGTAGTCAAGCAGGGGGAAAAAAAAAAGCAGAGAAAAGCAATAGATAAAGCCAGCAATATGTGTGTATGTCTGGTAGGGAAATGACTTTTTTTTTTTTTGAGTTGGAGTCTCCCGGCCACCGCAGCCTTGACCCGCTGGGCTCCGGCGATCCTTCTGCCTCAGCCTTCCAAGTAGCTGGAACTACAGGCGCGCACTACCACGCCCGGCTAATTTTTGATTTATTGTAGAGATGAGGTCTCGCCAACTTGCCCAGGCGGGTCTCGAACGCGCGGGTTCAAGCAATCCACTCACCTCGGCCCCCCAAAGCGTGGGATTACAGGCTGAGCCACCGATCCCAGCGGGAAATGATATTTTATAAATGATGATCAAATGAGACCTCACTATTGAGTAGATACCTAAAAAAAATGAGGGTGAGCATGAGCAGGCAAGTCATATACTTACCTGTTTAGAGCATATTGCGAACAGAAACTTGTTTGAAACATTCCAGGGAGGCTACTTTGGCTAGAGAAGAGTGACATGTCATGAGAAAGGATGAAATCAGAAAACTAGTAGAAAACCAGATATTATGGGGCATTGTAGACTAGTCACTTTAAAGACGTAGATTTTTATTCATAGTGAGATGGAAAGCCATTGGAAGGTCTTGAGAATGCTGTGACTCTATTACAAATATCTAAATGTGACTTTGGATGAGCTCATTCTTTGTTGCAAGGGGCTGCTAGGTACATTACAGAATGTTTATCAGCCTCTCAAGCCTCTACCCCCTAGTTTTCTCCCCAGTTCCAAAGACAAAAGATATATACAGACATTGCCAATTATCCCCCACAAAGTGGTTAAATTACTTCTCGTCAATAGTCAATGTTTTAATAAGATTACTCTGTTTTTAAATAAAAGATTCTCCAGCTGGGCTCGGTGGCTCAGCCTGTAATCCCGCGCCTTTGGGAGGCTGAGGTGAGTGGATTGCTTGAGCCCGCGGGTTCGAGACCCACCTGGGCGGCGAGACCTCATCTCTACAGTAAATCAAAAAATCAGCCGGGAGTGGTAGCGCATGCCTGTAATTCCGGCTACTCGGAAGGCTGAGGCGGAAGGATCGCCGGAGCCCGGCAGGTCGAGGCTGCGGTGGCCGGGAGCGGCCGCTGCACTCCAGTCTGGGTGACCGAGTGAGACTCCAACTCAATAAATAAATAAATAAATAAGTAAATAAATAAATAAGTAAATAAATAAATAAGTAAATAAATAAGTAAATAAATAAATAAAAGACTCTCTTGGGACTTGAGTTATATAAAGCGAATTTGAAACAGCTCTTGATAATAATCAGAAAACACTCTATGGGACTATCGGCTGTCTTAGTAATGGATACAATGGGGTTTCGCTGAATTATAGCACATTTTTAAAGTTAGAGGCTATATGTTTTGTTAATGTGAAATTTTTAAAAAGGAAAGAAAGAAGTAAAGATTATTATTATTATTATTTGGTCCCGGTACCTATAAAGTTGAAGTTCATATATATTAATATGGGAAAGGAACAGCTGAAGTAGGTTTGAAGTTGAAACAATATAAATTAGAAGATCAGTTTTGGACCTAGTAAGCTTAATATACGAGTTGGACCTAGTAAGCTTAATATACGAGTATCTATTAGACCTCCAAGTAGTGGTATCCAATGGGGATTTGAGTAAATGAAATAAAGTTGAGAAGGAAAACTCTTGATTGGAGCTAGACACTTGGGAGCCATCACTAAGTGGGTGAGATAAGTCTTCAAATGAGTATAACCAAAACTGAACTTAAGGGTATTCACATGTTAAGAAGTGAGGTAGGTTATGAGGAAATAAGACTGAAAAGGAGCAAGGAAGTTAACAATGAATTAATGAATTACCTGCAAGTGATATACTGGAAACATGATGAAGATGTCAAAATATAGTTAATAGGAAAAAAAAAAAAGGAAGAAGCAGGGATTTTTTTTTTTAAGAACATCACAAATAACACGGAGGTTATTTGTAATCTTTGTTGCTGTTTTAGTGGGTTAGTGTGGTGATCCTGTGCTCAAACAGATTAAAAAGACAGGAAATAACACAAAGGATATTGACAATTCATTTGAAAAGGTTTGTCATAAGGGGGAAGAGATGGGGTAACTGTGAAGAGAAGTAGAATGAAGAAAATTCTTTGTGTGTGGCTTTTTGCTTCTTTGTTTATTCTAAAATTTGAGGCATTAGAACAGGTTTGCATGCTGAAGGGAATGGAATGATCCATTTGGAAAAAAAAAAACGTGTAGAACAGAGAACAGTAAATGTTGAAGTGATATACTTGAGTAGGCTAAGAGGAATGCAATTTAGTGTAGTGGGGTGCCACTGGCTTAGCCTCTGAAGAGTTCATCTGTGGTAAGAGGAGAGAGGACTGAGCATGTGCTTAAGCATAAAGGTAATTCAGTGTGGAAATCAGAGCATAGGAAAGCTCACTTCTGATGACTCCTATTTTTTTTTTTTTTTTTGAGACTGAGAGTAAGGTTTTCAGCTGAGAGGCATGTTGGAAAATCACTGGTCAAAGTTTAATGTGAAATAGTTATTTAAAGATGGAGAAATTGTTCTAAAAAGTATATAGTAGGCTGCTTGGTACCACTTATGCAAGTCTGTGTGGGGAGATATTGTGGGTGTGCGTGGGTGTGTCTGTGTGAATGTATGCAAATTTATTATTTAACGTATAATCTGTTAATCAAATGTTTTTGCATTCATTCTATATTGGTCACATGGATGCTTAATTAGTCTCCCTGCACACTGATCTACACTTTGATACTAAAATTTAGATGAATCTCAAATATAACTAAGTTGGAAAATTAATTGTATTAATCCTAGGCCTAAATACACCTTAAGTTTGATAGGATGTTAATATTCTTTGAGATCTTTAATAAGATCTTGAAAATTGGATCCAAAATAATCGCTACTTTGAAGAAAAGATGCTATAAAGGAGAAAGGCTTATAAAATATGGTGAAATTTG
This sequence comes from Carlito syrichta, assembly GCF_000164805.1. Taxonomy (NCBI): domain Eukaryota; kingdom Metazoa; phylum Chordata; class Mammalia; order Primates; family Tarsiidae; genus Carlito; species Carlito syrichta. Next base: position 652,229 of record NW_007252949.1, read on the forward strand.
GTTATAAATTATACAAGCATCTATTAGTGTCCTACAATGCTATGTCCTAAAGGCACAAGCAAGTCATTCAAAAACATAAAACAGAATATTTATTTTATTATAAGGGCATTAAGTAATTTTTAAAAGACATGTATAACATATTTGGGATTAATGAAGATAATTTATGAAGGGTAATTATACACAGAGCTTCATCGAGTAGGTGGCATTTGATCTGGACGTTAAAGAATGAATGGAATAAGAGTGGAGAATATTTCAAACACAGACATAAGAAAATGGAAAGACATGTAATTTTGTGTAGAGTATGAGACAAAACAATTGACTCTGGTTAAAACCATTTTTGAAGTAGGGTAGATAGAGATAAACAGATCCATCCATAGTCAGTATAGAGGTGTATATTTTAGGCATTTATAAGACATTCGGAAGCTACCCTTAGTGTATGAGCAGCTGACATTGTTCAAGGTAACCTGACCACTTTTAGAAAAATGACATAACACTTCTATTTTTGAAAGTTAATTGCATTAAGTGAACTGAAATGGGGATGACAGGGTACAATAAGGTCAGTGAACTGATTAATGTCATCTAATGGGTTCTGAGAGCCTGAGAAGTCTCAGTGAGGTAGGTCAAAAAGCAGCCCGTTTAAAGGAAACATGAGCTTTTGTGATCAACTGAATGGGAAGGAAGGAGTGATAAGTGAGAGAAATAATCAGTAATATCTCAATTGTTGTCCTTTGAGAACCCTGTTCAATGATATTCAATGAACCAGATTGGGAGATTTCAGTTAACATGTTCGACTGAGTCATACTCAAATGTGAATAACGGAATAAGTGTTTTGATAGAAATTAGGGAGATACTTCCTCTCTACTTTTCTCAGATAAACCTTAAATAACTGTGCTAGTGATGTGCCTACCAAATGTGTTTGAATTTAAGACTTTTCGATGGTTGTTTGTGAAATGAGGTAAATTTTGGTTGATCATTGGGGAAAAAGAAAATAAGGTCTACATTTCCTTCGCTTCTTATGATTCTATGATTTATACTTTTACTTGAATACTCTAATGCTTCTTTACTTCTAGATCCTACAGTGCCATAGACTTCAGAAACAGCAGTTAATAAAATAAAGGCCTAGAGCACACACACAAAAAATTTTTTATTAGCTCTGCAGTTGAGATAGCCAAAGTTTTCAGAGTAGTAAATCCCTTATCTGCTAAAGGGTAAGAGGCTGATCTGGCAGTTCATATACTAAATCCAAGGGCAGCAAATTAAATAGCCTCTGAAAATTAAAAATCACTTTACAATGAACATTCTTATCACAAAGCAGAACCATGATAAATAACAGACCATCTCTATTCTATTGTAAAGAACTATACATAGCAATTGGGCAAAATTAATTCCAATGAGACTCATGACTTTCTTTTCCCTGATGGAATTAGTATGAACTGATGAGATTCTTGTCAACGGTTGAGTTTTTAAAATCACTGCACTCAATCATCAGATTATTAATTCTATTTACATCTTCGGTTGTAGCTATTTTTTAAAATCACTGACAATGTTAATGCTGCCAGAAATAAATATGCTACTGAGGATTTATCTCCTTATAGATTTGCATGCAAACAGTCAGACAGCTGCATTTTTCACCTTCCTGAATATCAAACTAAGCAAAACAATTGACTTAATTTTAATCAGGATATTCTAGAACATTTACCATAAATAATCCTTTTCAATTAATAATATAACAAAAGGAATGCTTTTGGACATAACATTCATTGAAAGATGATTTGCATTTTCTCGATATTTTACACTAATATATTTAAAATTTGCTAACCCATGAAAACTAATAGGTTTCAAAACTGACAAAATAGAATGGACTGTGAAGAAAATAGGACTTTTTCAAGGAGGAAAAATTTCTTCTTTACAAAACAAGTAACTTAGTGAGACATTTTCCATCTAAACACCAAAAACAAACAAATAAATGAAAACCAAAAGAATGCTGATTTATATTGTATTATTTTATGGTCTCTGCATGTCTACTGTGATCAACTGGAAATTATGAATATTTCAGTTGTATGTCTACACTGACAATAATATTAGTGTTCCTAAAAGCTGATTTTTGCTTTAACAAATTTTTTCATATTATATTTTTCAGAAATCATTGCAGTTAGATTTTTTGATGCAAAATTGGAAATCAAGTTTAAAACCAAATTTATTGGGTCTTAAGTTATTAACTTGAGTCTTAAGTTTTTTCTCCCTGGTTGAGATGTTTCCAGCATGAGCACATGTTGCCAAGAAATGATCAGGAGTGTTTTGATCCCAGAAAATAGCACAAAAATGTATTAAACAGCACATAAAATGCCTCAAAGACCTTTTCTTACTGAATAAAATGTGGTTAACTATGGAGTAGTATATTGAGTACAGGTATATTTCATTTTGTTGTGCTTTGCTTTATTTTGGTTCACTTCACTTTATTGTCCTTTGTATGTATTATGTTTTTTTTTTTTTTAACAAATTGAAAGTTTTGGTAATTCTGCTTTGAGCAAGTCTATCAATATCATTTTTCCAATGGCATCTGCTTACTTCCTGTCTGTGTGTCAAATTTTGGTAATTTTCACAGTGTTTCAAACTTTTTCATTATTATTATATCCGTTATAATAACCTGTGATCGGTAATCTTTGATGTTATGATGGTTATTGTTTTGGAGTGCCACAAACTGCCCATATAAGACAATGAGCTTAAATGATAAATGTTGTATGTATTCTGATTGCTCTACCAAAAAACTGTACTCCCGTCTCTCTTTCACTCTTCAGGCCTCTCTATTCCTTGAGACATAACAATATTGAAATTATGCTAGTTATACCCCTATAATGAAAGGAAGTGTTATTCATCTCTCACTTTAAATCAAAAGTTGGAAATGATTAGGAAAGACATGTCAAAAACCAAGATAAGACTAAAACCAGGAGTCTTGTGCCAAACAGTCAGCCAAATTACAAAATATAAAGAGAAGATTCTTGAAGTAAACTAAAAGTGTATTGCAGTGAACAATTCCAACATTTCCTTAAACCAAAAAAACCCCCAAAAGTTACAACACTCCCTTAAGCCAAAACCAAATTCAGAGCATGAATGCTAACTTTTTTCAATTGTGTGAAACAGAGAGTTGAGGGAGCTATAGGAAAAACATTTCACTATACACAAAATTCAACTCTAAACGGATCAAAGACCTATCATAAAATCTGAAACTATAAGAACCTTAGAAAATGCAGGAGACACCCTTATGAAAATTGGAACTGGCAACCAATTCCTGATCAACAACCAAGTGCCCATTCCATAAGAGGTAAGATAGACAAGTGGGACCTCATCAAACTGACAAGTTTCTGCAAAGCATCAAGAGAGCAGAGAGACAGCACATGGACTAGGGAAAAATATTTACCAACTATATATCTGACAAAGGCCTAACATCTAGGATCTATAAGGAGCTCAAACATGCCAAAAAGAAAAAAACAAACAGCCCCATTACAAATTGGGCAAAAGATATGAATAGATACTTCTCAAAAGAAGACATACAAACAGCCAACAGATACATGAAAAAATGCTCAGTCTCACTAGTCATCAAAGAAATGCAAATTAAAACCACACTGAGATACCACCTAACTCCAGTAAAGATGGACATCATTGATAACTCAAAAAGACAACAGATGCTGGAGAGGACACTAGGAAAAGGAAACACTTCTACACTGTTGGTGAGAGTGTAAACTAGTACAACCTCTGTGGAAAAGAGTTTGGTGATTCCGAAAACATCTAAAATCGACCTCCCATATGACCCCACAATCCCCCTTCTGGGAATATACCCAGAGGAACTCAAATCACTCTATGAAAAAGATACCTGCACATGTATGTTTACTGCTGCATTGTTCACAATAACAAAAACATGGAACCAACCATGCTGCCCATAGAAAAAGGAATGGATTAAAAAAAAATGTGATACATATACATGATGGATTATTATGCAGCCATAAAGAAGAACAAAATTATGAACTTCACAGCAATTTGAATAGACTTAGAGTCTATAATACTGATATAACAGAAACAAAGAACTGAGTATCACATGTTCTCACTCATAAGCGGACCTTGAACAAATATTGTAATACTATGGGGAAAGTATTAGCAGTAGTGGGAAACTGCCTGGGGTGGGCAGAATTGGCAGGTAGTGGGACTCTGCCAGGGCAGGGGGAGTCATACCTCATCAACAAGGGTACCTGCATAATGAACATTTTTATACCTAACACTGAATCGCACCCCACATCTTTAACATAATTATTTTTTTAGAAAGGAAAAACATTTAAAACTAGCAGTGGTTGGTCCATGAGTTTTAAGTATAGAATTCATCTCCATAACATAAAAATACAAAATAAAGCAGCATATGCTGATGTAGAAGACACAGTAAGTTACCCAGAAGATTTAGGTAAGAATGTGGCTACACTAAACAATAGATTTTAAATATAGATAGAATAGCCTTCTTCTGGAAGAAGATGTTATCCAGGACTTTATTAGCTAGAGAGGAGAACTCAATACCTGTCCATAAAGCATCAAAGGACAGGCCAACTCTCTTATTAAGATCTAATGTAGCTGGTGACTTTAAGTTGAAGCCAATGTTCATTTACCAATCCCAAAATCCTAAGTCCTTTTAAGAAGATAAATTGTTCTAAATTTACTCTTTCTGTGTTCTATAAGAAGAACAACAAAGCTTGGATGACAGTATATCTGTCTACAGCATGGTTTCCTGAATATTTTAAACTTACTATTAAGAGCTACTCCTTAGAAAAAATGGATTTATTTCATAATATTACTGCTCATTGACAATCTACCTCATCACCGAAGAGCTCTGATAGAGATGTACAAGGAGACTAATGTTTTATACCTGCTAACACAACTTTGATTCTTCAGTCCATGAATCACGGAGTAATTTTGACTTTCTAGACTCATTATTTATAAAATGTGTTTTGTAAGGCTATAGCTGCCATAAATTGTAATTCTTCTAATGTATCTGAGCAAAATGATTTGAAAACCTTCCGGAAAGGAGCCATCATTCGAGATACTATTAAGAACATTTGTGATTCATGAGCGGTCGGGATGTCCACGTTAACAGTTTATAAGAAGTTGATTTCTGCCCTCATGAATGACTTTGAGGGCTTCAAGATATCAATGGAGGAAGTAACTGCAAATATGATGGAAACATCAGGAGAAGTAGAATTAAAACTGGAATCTGAAAATATAACTGCACTGTTCCTATCTCATGAGAAAATGTGAAAAAACTAGGAGTTTTTTCTTATGAAAGAACAAAGAACGTTGTTGCATGAGATCGAATCTACTTGTGGTTATGATGCTGTGAACATTGGTGAAATGACATCAAAGCATATAAAATATTATATAAACTTAGTTGATAAAGCAGCAGGAGGATTGGGGAGGATTTGCTCCAATTATGAAAGTTGATCTACTATGGGCAACACTATCAAACAGTATAGCATGCTATAGAGAAATATTTCATGAAAGAAGGAGTCAATTGATATAGCAACCTTTATTATTATCTTCTTTTAAGAAACTGTCACAACCACCCAACAATCAGCAACCACCACCTCACTTATGCAACAGCCATCATCATCAAGGCAAGACTCTCCATAAGGAAAGATTATGTTTTGAAGGCTCAGATGATTGGTAGCACTTTTTTTTTTTTTTTTTTTGAGTTGGAGTCTCACTCTGTCACCCAGACTGGAGTGCAGTGGCCGCTGCTGGCCACTGCAGCCTCGACCTGCTGGGCTCCGGCGATCCTTCCGCCTCAGTCTTCCAAGTAGCTGGGACTACAGGCATGCGCTACCACACCCGGCTAATTTTTTCATTTATTGTAGAGATGAGGTCTTGCCAAGTTGGCCAGGTAGGTCTCGAACCCGTGGGCTCAGGCAATCCACTCACCTCAGTCTCCCAAAGTGCTAGGATTACAGGCTGAGCCACCGAGCCCAGCTGATTGGTAGCATTTTTAAGCAATAAGCTATTTTTGAATTAAGGTATGTACTTTTTTTAGACATAATGATACTCTGCATTTAATAGACTATGGTATAGTATAAAGATTACTTTAGTATGCACTGGGAAATAAAAAAATGTGTGGCACTTAATTTTGATATTTGTTTCATGTGGTGATCTGAAAATGAATCTACAATATCTGTGAGGTATGCCTATAATATATAATAGCTGCACATTGTGACCTTGAGTGCATATGCATGTGAACATGTTTTTAATTAAAGCAGGAAAATGTGAAATGCAAAGCAATGTATATGAGTTAGATTCTTACTCTAACCCATGTTCTATCACTTGTATTTTAAACATCTAAAGTTCCTTGTCCTCATGACATTATAAAGCAAAGATTACAATCTAGTGAAGTAAAATCGGTAGAACTAGGTGCTCCCAAGTTTACATAGAGCTGAAAAAGTCCACGAAACTTCAAACATAAAATTTGCCTATTTTAAACTGTGCAGTAGAAGCTTATTTTCAAGTTATATATATCTTGTGGCAGACTCACTTAATAATATTAACTTATTGTTGGTGCTTCCATAGTTTTCTCTTCAAGTTAAACATGTAGCTGAGATTTGTAATTCTTTGTCCCTAAAAGTTTGAAGACACTTAAATGAAATGAACATTATGTTTCCATGAGTGTCCAATTCATTGAAGGGATAATGCAAGCTGTTCTACAGATATTGAAGGGAAGCAAAGGGTGTTGGGGGAGTTAGTACAAGGTGAGAAATCCCCATTAGTTTAACAAAAAGAACTAAGAACTGTGATTCCCACCAGCTATGATGACAGGACTCTGGTTCTAGCTGTGCCCTAGAGACATGGTAAAATCTCAAAGGCACATGATTAATTGGTAAACCCAGGGGTATTAGAGTCTAAACTCAGTAATTTCCAACCTCATCTGAAATTTTCAAGTCCTTTATATGACATTGAAACAGCGGAGAAATATATAGGGTTTTTCTCCCAATGAATTGGTGTGTAAAGTAAGATTTTTTAAAAAACTTCTCATAACAGTATAATAGTCAAGATAGAAATTCTGAACAATCCAGTGTTAGAATTTCAGGATTGCATTTGTATTGACAAAGGACAAACAGGCAGACAGATAAAAAGACAGAGTGACAGAAGAAAAATTTCAATTTGTCTTGCACAATGTAGTCTTGGAACCAAATTCACACTTACAACTTATTAGTTAACGTTTTAACAACCAGAAATGTTAAAGCATCTCAATTTAAACTAATGTTTAATTTTGTTCTTTTAAAGAACACTTCAGTTGCTGAAGTTTCTCTCAAAGGTTTGAAATAAGTGTTTTAATATTATGAAATAGGTCTTGTGATATTTTTTATCTCCTTCAATCATGTTTCAAGAATGAACCATAATGCCAAATGTCCATGGATAATCATATTTGCAAGGCTAAAACCAAGAGTGGAATAAATCACTTTCCTTCAGCAAATTCTCTCTGGAGACTCTTCTTCCTTTTCTTCTTCTTTCTTGGCACACTTTTTGCCCCCTTTACAAATGTCCTTATGTTATTATGTGCTCAAACTTCCTGCAAGGCAAGTAATGATCATTTCTGTTTGGAAGGCATAACTGTACAATGTATAATGGAGCAGGCAGAGGGAGAGCTGTGAACTGTGTGTCACAGCTACTCATCTTAGTTTTATGAGTTGAGAATCAGAACTATAATTCTCTCCCTAATTTGTCCTTTGCTCCTTAAAACCAAGCATCTTATAAATATTAAGTAAGGCAGCCACAATTCAAATTTCCAATGTCGCAAAAAACATGGGCTTCTAAATCAGATGTGTTCTTAATTATAATATCTTCTAAAATTCAGGTAGCTTACATTTGTCTTAGTTGGTAATATTGTGAAGAAAAGAAATGACTTCCGTGTGTGTGTGTGTGTGTGTGTGTGTGTGTGTGTGTGTGTGTGTAATCCTCGTTGATTTTTGTGGATTCACACTCAAAATTCTACATTTCAACTTTTTTTAATGGTTTTGGTCATTGATAGCAGGAACTATATTTTTATTTTGAAATAATTGTCCCTTTGACTTCAAAGGACACATGAAGACTACAAGTTAATTAGTTAGCATGTATTTTAAATGTTAACTCTATACTTAAAAGGATATCTATATGTGTCAGCGTTCAAAAGCTTCAAAAGGTAATGCAGACAGGTAGGTTCTTCTCCTGTCAAAATAAGCAAGTTTTATTTGTTTGCTAGCAGAAATTCCTTTTCTCTATTTCAAGATATTTTTCAATGTGAGAAATCGTTTTTGAAAGAAGTCTTATTCTCATTTGCAGATCACAGGACTATTTTTGCTTCTTGTCCATTCTCACATTTGGATAAAACAACTTTGTTTTTGAATGCATACATCAGCCACCTGGCTTGCTTTTCATCCTCAGCCTAATGGTGAATGGAATGAGACTGCCAGCAGCTTGAAGCAAATCTAGAAAGGGCTGTTCTGACAATTTCTAACTCCTGAAAATAGCACACTGCCTTTCTGATAGTGTATTCAATTTATTTAAATGGGTGTGCTGAGGGAAAATCATTTTTCCTTCTGTTGCTCCTTCCATTATTTTCAGCTTCTTTTGCCATTTGACTTGATTCACTGACTCTAAGATCCCCATCATCTTCCTAAACATAACCTTGAAAATAGATTACTTTTCCAAGGATGGAGGCGATTACATTATTCACCGATCGAATTCAATAGTGCATCTAATTAATTATTGAAATATACATACACAAAGTAACATGGATAATTTTGCAACTGGAGATGTGTTGATAATAGCAGTGTAACTGCAGGTGTACATTTCCCATTTAGGTTTAAAACTCAAGGAAAATTCTCAGCAATGCTTACTGACAGACTAATCTTTGTAAGGTACACACAAAAAAGAATGGGTCATCAGTTTTACACATCTCTGTCAAGTATTTATCATTTTAAGGTAGAAATACAGTATGCTTTTTCTAAGACTTAATTTGCACTTTGCATTTTTACTTTTTTTGGTTGTTTATAGATGTCTCACTTAGTTTCAGAAATAATTTAAAGTGACTTACGTGGACACAGTACAAAAGGAGACATTGGAAAATAACTTGGATGATATGAAGGAATGACATAAAGAAAAAATGGAAAAGAGAAAGACCTCGTAAAGGCAGCATGGAGCATGAAGTGCACCTTTGGTCAAAATTATTTACCAAATCTGTTACAAACAAATGGCAACAAATCGTCTCAACCCAACTTCACAGTTATTGCAAAGAAGGTGGCACAATTAGTGAAACAATTCATGATAATAATAAAGTCAAATTAGCTACTTGGTAGAAAAAAGATTGTACCTATTAAAACCAACTTCCAATTAAAATTCAGTAACATCAGTTTTTAAGGAAGTGAAATAATGTGATTCACATAGTCTTTTCTAGTGCTGCCAAGAATATTTACTTAATTAAAGGATTTAAATTATTTCTTTATATTACTTACCATAAGTCAGTTAAATATTAGAGTATAGTAATAACAACAAAGGCAATACTAGGCACCATGATCTTGACTCAACATTTTTTCATATACAGCCCTTTAGTTGATTTAGATTTATGAAAGTAAGAAAAGATATAAAATTCTCTTGTGGAGACTGCTATTTGATTAAACAAAAAACAATTTCTACTAACCCTGTTTCATAAGCATCAGTATCCAGAGGCCTCTGTTGAACTCAACCTCTTACATTTATTGTAACTTGCTTACTTAAAAGTCAAAACATGAGCAAAAACCAGTAAAGTCTCATTCTTACACTGTTCCTAACAGGAATTTTCACAAGTTAACCACTTATTTTCAATATTGTATTGTACTTTCTTGCCAAAGCAATTAGATAGCTAAAAGTTATCCAGGCTAAAAGAAAAAGGGTAAAATTATATTCTTTTGCAGACTGTATGTTTTTTAACATAGAAAATTATAAGCAACTCACAAAAATTTTAGAATAAAAGAGTTCAAGAAGATTGTAGGGTAAAGGTCAATATACAAAATTAATTGTATTTCTATATACTAACAAGGAACAATATGAAAACGCATTTGAGAAGCATTTTCATTTGTGTCATAAAGAATAAAATTTTTGAATTGGCTTTACAAGAAAATACTTGTACAAACTGTATCACTAAAAACTACAAAACATTATTGAAAATAATCAATTAATTAAAAGACCTCCCATGTTCATTGTAATATTCTTTAAAATGATTTATAGATTCACATTATCAAAATCTTACCTTTCTTTATTGAAGAAATTGACAAATTGATTTAAAAGTTTATGTGAAAATACAAGAGACCCAGAATAACAAAAAATTATCAAAAAATAACAACTTCATAGAACTCATGTTATTGATTTTAAAATTCACTACATGTTTACAATAATCAAGATATTGTGTTTGTGGCACACAGTAGAGATAGACATAAATGGAATAGAATTGAGAGTTCAGAAATAAATCCTGTCTTAATTGCCAATTGGTTTTCAACAATAAATCCAAGAAAATTCAGTGGAGAAAAGAAGAATCTTTTCCAAAAATGGTTCTAGGCTTGTCCTACTTGTAGACGTTTATACAAAAATTAATAAAGTTGAAAATGTACTTCATACCACATATTAAAATTAAGTAAAAATGAATCAAATACATAAACATAGGATCTTAAATTACAAAGCTATGGGAAGATTATACAGGCAAACGTTTTTTAACCTTGAATTAGGTAGTGGTTTAAAAAATGGTAACAAGCCGGGTGCAGTGACTCACACCTGTAATCCCAGCACTTTGTGAGGGTATTGTCTGAACCCAGTGGTTCAAGATCAGCCTGAGTAACTTGGCAAGATCAAAAAATTAGCCCAGCATGGTGGCATGTGCCTGTAGTTACAGCTACTTGAAAAGTTGAGGTGGAAATATCACCTGAGCCCAATAGGTAGAGGCTGTGGTGGCCAGGAGCATACCACTGCTCTCCAGTCTGGGCAACAGAGTAAGACTCCAACTAAAAAAAAAAAAAAAAAAGTTATCAAAACACAAGTGATAAACAATAAAAAAAATCATAATTGATAACATTTGTGTTTCAAAGAACACTCTACGGCAATTAAAAGACAACACAGTCTACAAGAGAAAATATTTGCAAATCTTATATCCGATAAAACCCATATGTCTAAAATATATTAAAACTTACAACTCAATAGTAAAAAGACAAACAGCACATATTTTACAACATGAGCAGAGGTTTTAAATAGACATTTCTCCAAAGAAGATATATAAATGGTCAATAAATGCATAAAAAGACGCTTCACATATCTGGTCAAACCATGAGATACCAATTCACATACAATCAGTTGTCATAATTTTTTAAAAAGATGAAAACAAGTAAGTGTTGGAAACGATATGGCCACACTGGAACTTTCATACGTTACTAATGGGAATATAAAATGGTACAGTCATCTTAGAAAACAGTTTAGCATAAAGTTATACACAGTTATATATGAATCATCAGTTCTATTTTTAGGTATATACTCAAGACAGAGAACATATATACATACACAAACACAAGAAGATTAAAAGTATCCTTAGTCATTAGAAGTAAAAACAATGAATAGACAAAATGTGGCATATTCATGCAAAAAATAGTATTAAGCTTTAAAAGAAATAGATTACTTATACATACCACAACATGATTAATCTTGAAAACATTAGATTTTTTGTTTGTTTGTTTTTTATTTTTACTTTTTCTATTTTTTTAAATTTTTATTTTGTTTCCAGGTTTATGTTTGCAATGAAACTGAAACTATCCTCATAAGCTCAAAGTGTTAGAATCCAAAGTATCTCTAAGATATTATTCAATCTACTTTAGAGAAAAGAAAATTAATCCTGTTTTTTTATCATGGAGATAAACTATTTTTAACTCCTGAGTTTTAGATCTAATTACTTCTTAAGAAGCTAGATTAAAAGAGGAATAGGTACTCTTCCAGGAGAAGGCTGAAAGACCCAATTGTATCTCATCAGCAGACCCAAGGGGAATAACAGTTTTTGAGGACAGAATAATTTTATAGGAAGGATTCAGTTTAAGAGTCATTAAACATATACAGTTTAACTGATATACACGTTTTTTTAAATGTGCGAATGAGAAGTGATAACTCTAGTTTGTGATGGTTTGGCAATTTAAAAAATATAATTAAAAAAGGGAATTTTCTCATAAATGTTTGCTGCTGGCCTCCTTTTGAAGTAGGGCCCGAGCACTTAATTCACAGACACCAACACCAAAAGTACAAGTTATAAAAAGGAGAGGTTTTATTTACTCAAGAGCCGGCTGGTGGCCACTTGCCTATTGGACATGACAGTTCCACAGCAAGGGGCCTCATACAGTTCCACAGTAGGGACTTGCTTAAGAAAGGCTAAACCACACTGAGACTTTCCAAGTGCAACATCAAACCGCAACATCCTGGAGGTCTAGGTACCTTTCAAGCAATGCAAGCGTGGTTCGCAGAGGCAAAAAAAAAAAAAGCTCTTAAACAGTTTAACCTAGCCAGCAAGTGCTGTTGCCAGTTTCCAGGATGGAAACTTTATTTTTTTTAGCTGTGCAAAGATTGAGTTCATGTTTAGTTTAATTTTTGACAATTGTAAATGTTTTTAAGCCCCTTTCACACTTTCATTATATTTAATTTCAATTATCTGGTAATAAATGTAGTTAACCTATTTATCTTTGACAAAGTTTTACTATAAGTATCAATAAATCTTTACTGAGAGACAAAAAAATTAGATAGATATAGGAAGGAATGAGCCTCCTAAAATTACAGTTGATTGATTCAATCCTCAATAATAATAGGATGAAACTTAAAGTTTGTTGCATACAAGTTCATATGACATATAATTTCTTCAAAATGTTATCCCAATCTTTCCAATATCTCTAAAAGTTTACTTTAAAAAACTAAAATTTGAATCACAATTTTCTGAAAACATACATTTTCCCATTTCCCATCATTGCATTTTTTTTGACCAGTTCCTTTTCTTATCATTTTTGTTTGAAGTCATTCAGACATATGTGGTAAGTTGACTTGCCATCTCCTCCATTAGATACACTTGTGCCACCCCTAAAATTAACTGTCCTTCTGTGACTCTATTATAATTTAAATTTTGATTAAGTTTTTTCTATAGCACTTATGATATCTCTTTGAAGCATGTTGTATACTTCCAACAATTACACTGTAACACCTAGAGATAGTAAATTTCTCTTTTACTTTTCTGTTCCTTGACTGCTTAATCAGTTGAATTATAAATAAGTGGTAAATAAAATCAAACTATATTAATTAAATTAAATTTAGCTTATCTTTTAAGGCATGCAAGATATTGATGAATCTCAAGGGCATAAACTAACATTCAAATAGACATACTAAAAAATATATATATATATTTTTGTTGTTGTTGAACTAAGTACATTTACATGAGTGATGCTTTCTCCTTTCTGATTCTATTTACATGTACTGCTAGACAGGCATTTTACCCTATTTGTTTGTATGTGTAAAGATACCTGTTCTAACAAATTTTGAAGCCGGGCTCAGTGGCTCAGCCTCTAATCCTGTGCTTTGGGAGGCTGAGGTGAGTGGATTGCCTGAGCCTGCGGGTTTGAGACCCACCTGGGCAACTTGGAGAGACCTCATCT